>NW_017672485.1:76869-179602 GCF_001879085.1 Nicotiana attenuata
TGTACACAAAAATGTACAGAAGTGTAGTATGAGCACACCACGGCGGTGCCCAGTAAGTATCAAGACTAACCTCGGTGGGGTAGTGACGAGGAACAGTCAAGACACCTACTGGTCAAATGAAATGAACAAGATATGATAGTAAAATATCGAGATAAATAACGAGATAATATCGATAGCGGAGAGAAATCAAAATATAAATAGTAGGAACAATAAAGGGAGAACACGGGTAGTAACGAACGATACCCAAGTAAATCAGATAACCAAGTAAATTAGATAACCAAGTAAGTCAGATAATCAAGTAAATCAACACTGACATAACAGGAACAGAGACAAGTAAGAATGTATTCAAATAAAGAAGGCAATACCAACTCAATCAATCACATCATGTCTAATACACAATCCCGACCATCTCAATCCTCGGTTTCTCATATCATAATTCCAACTTCCGAACCTTCAGCACACATGGCACCTTGTGCCCCCATATTTTCCATCTCACTTTTAACAACAAAATTCACATGTTATACTATACATAATGTCCGTACAAATGCACTCAAGATGTTCAAGAAGTCTCATTTACCTAGTATAAGTAAATTACAATTTCTAAACTAATTAGGAAAGTCAGCGAGGAAAGATGAGGTTGTTTCTTTTGAAATCATTTGAGTAAAGAAAGTACCCCTTTCAATTAAAGTACAACATCGACTGGATTATTACCTTTAACATGGGTGATTTCGAGATGTGGGCCCGGGGGCCGGGTTTTGGCCGATTTCGAATTTTTGGTATATTTTGTAGTTTTTATTGTGGAATTCGATTCTTTAGCACATGTTGATGGTATTAATCTGATTATAGTTAGATTCAGAGCTTTTGGAGACCGAGTCCAGAGACGAGGGCATCCCGTAGTAGGATTTTATGCGGTTGAGGTAAGTAACAGTTTTAACTCTGGCTTTGAGGGTATTAACCCGGATAATTTAATATCCTGTGATTGTTTGGAGGTCATACCCACGCTAGGTGACGGGTGTGTGGGTGTATACCTCGAGGGATTGAGACGTGGCCCGTCCCGTGAGGCTGCGAGGCCTAATAGCTATTATCTGTGCTTATGTGTTTATTTGTTGTTGAACTTGTATGCCTTCATGTTGGAGATCATGCTTAGGCTTTATTCATGCTCACATTAATTACACTCACTCATAGAAATTATTGTACATGTTTACCTCCGTCTCTATTATTTGCTAATATGCTGTGATACTTGATGTGGGCTGTGTCCCATTATTTGTTGATGATGGTGAGGCTAGTGAGGTACATGATTGAGTGAGACCGATGGCCTGATAGTGAGGATATTAATACCATAGCGCGTGAGTTGTCCGCGTAGCACGTGAGTTGACCGTGCGGGTCCAGGTATTTATACCATAGCGCGTGAGTTATCCGCGTAGCACGTGAGTTGACCGTGCGAATCCAGTTATTGATATGGTAGCACGTGAGTTGTCCGTGCTTAGCACTTGGGCTTTGGGATCCCCTCCGGAGTCTGTACACACCCTCAGTGAGCGTAGAGTGTTGAGTGTATTGAGTGTTGAGTGCTGAGTGCGAGTGCTGAGTGATTGAGTGACATTGTTGTGAGGTTGCATTTACTTTTGTTGTTGCTGCATTTATCTGTTAAATTTCCTTGTGGCATTCACTGAGTTATGGAATTTACCTGTTTAGTCCTATTATTTTTAAAATTGTGAAAAATAAATAATTGGACTGTGTTGCTCAGCTCGTCACTACTACTCAGTTCCTTAGTTATTTCTGTTACTACTGAGGTGGTTGTACTCATACTACACCCTGCACTTTATGTACAGATCCAGGAGAATTAGAGCACGGCGATAGTTGAGTTCGGGCCGACTATCCTTGGAGACTGCAAGGTAGCTGCTAGCGTTCGCAGGGCCTTGTTACTCCTTTTGTCATTTCTTCTTTTGGACAGTTAGACAATTTATATATCTTAGTTCATAGTTTTAGATGCTCATGACTTAGTGACACCCTGATGTTTGGGACTCGTTTCCGTATTTTATATTATTTATATTTAGAGTTGTTTTAGTCTATCAGGAATCAAATTATTGGAAATATTTTATTAAATTCTTATAATCAAATTAGTAGTAATATTTTGGGAATAGTCTTGCCTTGTAACACGATAGGCGACATCACGACCATGGTTAGATTTTGGGTCGTGACAAGTTGGTATTAGAGCCTAGGTTACATAGGTCTCACGAGTCATGAGCGGGTTTAGTAGAGTCTTGCGGATCGGTACGGAGACGTCTGTACTTATCTTTGAGAGGCTGCAGAACCTTTAGGAAAACTTCAACTTCTTAAATTGTTATCGTGCGGTATTGATTCAACTTGAAGTGTAACTCTTTAAATTCTTTCCACGCATTCGTATGCGCACATGAGCGCTCGGTATCAGTTGTGCATCGACGGATTGTGATTCCCTGGATGAGGTGCGAGATGTGATTTCTGTGTGTTGATGTTGGGCCATTCTGGAGGACTTGAGGCCTGGTTTTGACTGTAGATTGAGCACTGGGGTATTGATTGTGTGAGCGCGTGCCTGTGGACTTATATGTCCGGTAGTGTCCCTATTAATGGAAATGGTGGCTGGATGGATACGTGACGAGTATGATGTGACTGCGAGATGATTTCATATGATTTGAATGTGACGAGAATGTATTGCTGAAGGTTTCACCTATTTGAAACTCCGAGTATGTTTTTAGACACGTTCGAGGACAGACGTTTGTTTAAGAGGGGGAGGATGTAACGACCCGGTCGTTCGTGCTGAGAATTATAGCCTCATTTCCCTTATCTATGCTTAATTATGTGTTGTTCAGCTGTGTTGAGCTGTATCGAGTTGGTATGTTTGGATTCGAAGTAGTTTTGGAGTGAAATTAACACTTAGTCTCTTAGTTAGAAAGCTAAGGTAGAAAAGTCAATCGAAAGTTGACTTAATGAATTCGGATTTGGATTTTTATGATTTGAGTAGCTTCGTTGGGTGACGTTAGACTTAGGAATGTGTGCGGAATATAATTTGGAGGTCCGTGGTAGAATTAGGCTTGAATTGGCGAAAGTTGGAAGTTTAGAAGTTCTTAGGCTTGAATTCGAGGTTGATTTGGTATTTTGGGTGTTTCGAAGTTTCGACTAAGTTCGGGTAGTGATATATGACTTGTTGGAACTATTGGTTGAGGTCCCGTGGGCCTCGGGTGAGTTTCGGATAGGTTTGGGTTGTGTTGTGCTTGTTTTTCTTATGTTTCGACGCCGTTTCTTCAAGTATAAATGATATCATATTGAACAAATGAGCTCCGGTTTCGTTTTTGATTGAAGCATTAGATCCGTATCGTAATTACGGACCCGTAACAAAAAGAATCATCGAATTTGGACATCGTATGAGGATTTTATAGTCATTTTACTAAAAATTAGGTGCCATATTTTTCAGTTTTAATTACGAAATTGCCACTAACAGCATTTTTAAAAATCTACATTGTTTGCAAATATTAAAACCTACATATCTCATTCATTATAAGGTCAAATTGAGTGATTCAAAATCCTAACTTGACTAGAATTTTGACAAGGAATCCATTGGAGGTATAAAATATGAGTTTCAGAATCGTTTGGCACGAGAAACGAGACAGAATAACTGGCAAAAAAATATATAAAACTAGGGTTTGTTCATTCGATCATATTTTGAGTTGGGGAGCTCGGATTTGGGAGATTTTGGAGGCGATATTCACCATATGGATTGGGGTATGTTTTTTCTACTCGGTTTTAAATATATTTTATGAATCCATCTTCGTTTTTGGGATTTGATTGATGATTTCAAAGTGAAACTGAGGGAGTTAGGGTTTGAGTTTTGGAGAGTTTTAAGTGAGGATTTGAGGCATCAAACAGAGTCCGATTTTAACGAATTCTATATGGTTAGACTCGCAAGAGGACGAGGATTATTATTCTGTCATTTTTGACCGATTTCGAGATGTGGGCCCGGGGGCCGGGTTTTGGCCGATTTCGGATTTTTGGTATATTTTGTAGTTTTTATTGTGGAATTTGATTCTCTAGCACATGTTGATGGTATTAATGTGATTATAGTTAGATTCAGAGCTTTTGGAGACCGAGTCCAGAGACAAGGGCATCCCGTAGTAGGATTTTATGCGATTGAAGTAAGTAACAGTTTTAACTCTAGCTTTGAGGGTATTAACCCGGAGAATTTAATATCCTGTGATTGTTTGGAGGTCATACCCACGCTAGGTGAAGGGCGTGTGGGTGTATACCTCGAGGGATTGAGACTTGGCCCGTCTCGTGAGGCTGCGAGGCCTAATAGCTATTATCTGTGGTTATGTGTTTATTTGTTGTTGAACTTGTATGCCTTCATGTTAGAGATCATGCTTAGGCTTTATTCATGCTCACATTAATTATACTCACTCATAGAATGTCACGACCTAAAATCCCTCCGAAGGAGTCGTGATGGCACCTAGTCTCTAAACTAGGTAAGTCTAACATTTACTGAAATAATATTAACATTTACTGACTTCAAATTAAATAACTATCAATAAATCCCAATTCCCAAAACCGGTAGTACAAGTCATAAGCCTTTCTAAGAGTAGTTATACCAAATAAATACAACACAGTTCCAGAACGAGAAGGAATCAATGGAACCTAAATACAAACGAAGGTGACTCCGAGGCCTGCGAACGCAGCAACAGGTTACCGTGAGTCTCCACCGCGACGACCCGCACAGCTACTATCAATCAATACCTGGATCTGTACACAAAAATGTACAAAAGTATAGTATGAGCACACCACGGCGGTGCCCAGTAAGTATCAAGACTAACCTCGGTGGGGTAGTGACGAGGAACAGTCAAGACACCTACTGGTCAAATGAAATGAACAAGATATGATACTAAAATATCGAGAATAAGATAACGAGATAATATCGATAGCGGAGAGAAATCAAAATACAAATAGAACAATAAAGGGAGAAACGGGTAGTAACGAACGATACCCAAGTAAATCAGATAAACAAGTAAATTAGATAACCAAGTAAGTGAGATAACCAAGTAAATCAATACTGACATAACAGGAACAGAGACAAGTAAGAATGCATTCAAATAAAGAAGGCAATACCAATCAATCATCACATCATGTCTAATACACAATCCCGACCATCTCAATCCTCGTTTGTCATATCAATAATTCCAACCTCCGAACCTTCAGCACACATGGCACCTTGTGCCCCCATATTTTCCATCTCACTTTTAACAACAAAAAATCCACATGCTATACTATACATAATGTCCGTACAAATGCATTCAAGATGTTCAAGAAGTCTTATTTACCTAGTATAAGTAAATTACAATTTCTAAACTAATTAGGAAAGTCAGCGAGGAAAGATGAGGTTGTTTCTTTTGAAATCATTTTGAGTAAAGAAAGTACCCCTTTCAATAAGTATACATCGACTGGATTATTACCTTTAACATGGGAGTTAATAAATTAAAACTTAGTAGAAATTCCTTTTTTATGTAAAATTACGACCTCAAGACGATTTAAGGGGATATAATTGAGAAACTAATTGAATTAAAAGATGTAACAATTTTTGAAGTTTGAAGTATTAGAATGTATATATATATATATATATATATATATATATGATATAGTATAAATACGGCGAATTATTGAAAACACTGTAGGTTCCAACACAAAGGATCACATCAATAAAGGAAATTAAACAGTTAAAACACTTGAATTGATAACAACAAATAAACACAGTAACAGAAAGTGCACGGCATCACCCTTCGTGCTTTTACTCTCGTTCTCACCATAAGAATCAATATTCACTTTTATTCTTCCTTGTTGCGGCGTGCAACCCGATCCAAATAATATAATACTGTTGCGGCGTGCAACCCGATCCAAATCATATAATATTGTTGCGGCGTGCAACCCTATCCAAATCATATAATATTGTTGCGGCGTGTAACCCGATCCAAATCATATAATATTGTTGCGGCGTGCAACCCGACCCCATATAATATTGTTGCGGCGTGCAACCCGATCCCATATAATATTGTTGCGGCGTGCAACCCGATCCCATATATACAAGTCAACACCAATCACAAAGAATCCCGACAAGGGAATAATAAGGAAACAAGAATATCCCGGCAAGGGAGTCAATAACAAGAATAAACACATCTCGGCAAGGGAACCAACAGTAAGAATGAAATATGTCACGGCATGGGAATCAGCTATAACCAAACTTGTACCAACAATTACTTCACAATGAAACCTCAACTAAACAACAAGACATAATAAGCAAGTGATAACTACACCTGTAACCACAATAGTTGGACATGTAATCTATTTGCACGAAGTCATAGAGAAACTCACAATCAAGAAGTATCAAAGTAGTAAGGAACAATCACTTCAATTAAGGCAATTAAGGGTCAAAGCAGCACGTAGGAATTTGAGGAAAGCTAATAACATCATGCGGAGCATATAGAGACAATTTAAGCAATTATTACACTCAATCATAACGGAATACTTTCCACATATTGAATGTAGGGACCTAAGAACCCTAAAGCATATTTTCCACAGATAAGTTCGAGCACACACTCGTCACCTCGCATGCACGGACTACAATTAGCATAGAAGACTCAAATCCTAAGGGGAAGTCCCCCACACAAGGTTAGGCAAGATACTTACCTCGAAGACGACAAACCAGTACTCTAAAATGAACTTCTCAGGTGAAAAGACCTCCGAACGGCTCATATCTAACCAAAAACGACTTGAATACATCTAACAAATGCAAGAGAAAACAATTCCAATTAACAAAACTATGATTCCTATACAATTTGCAAAAAGTCAACTCCCCGGGCCCGCACCTCGGATCCTGACAAAAATTACAAAAACCGAATACCCATTGCGATACGAGTTCACCCATACAAAAATTATCTAATTCTGATACCATTTGGTCATTCAAATCATCATTTTACATTTTTGAAAGATTTCACAATTTTCCCCAAAATTTCCTTTAGATTCTCATGAATTTGATGTTAAATCTAAGGTATAATCACAAAATATAGTTGAAAATTGATTAGAGACACTTACCCAATGATTTGGAGAAGTTTGGGTCTTTGAAAAATCGCCTATGGAGGTTTAGGGTTTGAGAAAATTGAAAAATGGGTGAAAATCCCGTCAAAAACCTTACTTAACGGGCCTCAGATGTCGCATTTGCGACCCAGGGTTCGCAATTGCGAACCCTTGAAAATTGCGAACAAAGCAGTGCTAACAGAAGTCGCATTTGCGACCAAAAGCTCGCATTTGCGAACTGGGCATCGCAAATGCGATGAGGAAGTTCGCATTTGCGAACACACCAGAAACCAGCAATTTTCCCGACACGAAAATGAGCATAACTTCCTCATACGATGTCCAAATTCGATGATTCTTTTTCCTATGGCTCCGTAATTTCGATACAGATCTAATAGTTCAAACAAAACTGAATTTGGATCTCATCTGCTCAATATGGTATCATTTTTGCTTGAAGAAACGACGATGAAGCATCCAAAAACAAGCGCAACATAGCCTAAACCTATCCGAAACTCACCCAAGCCCTCCGGGATCCAAACCAAACATGCACACAAGTCTAAAAATATCATAAGGACTTACTCGTGCGATCAAATCATTAAAATAACATCAAAAACTATGAATTTAACCTCAAAACTCATGATTTTGTAACTTTTGAACCGGACGTCCAAATCACGTCAAATCGATTCCAATTCTCACCAAATTTCACAGATAGGACTTAAATATCATAACAAACTTGTACTAGGCTCCGGAACCAAAATACAGACCCAATACCAACGAGTTCAAACATTAATTCATTTATTTATTTCCTTTAAAAACCAGCACAATAATTTTCTTCAAAAATTATTTTCTAAGGCTAGGGACCTCGGAATTTTGGGCATACGTCCAAGTCCCATATTTTATCGCGGACCTCCCGGGATCGTCGGAACACAGATCCGGGTCCGTTTACCAAAAATATTGACCACAGTCAATAAAAAAACCAAATTTTAACACTAGAAATTACTATATTTTTCATATTTTCACATAAAAGCTTTCCGGTTTCACGCCCGGACTGCGCACACAAGTCGATACACATAATATGAAGCTGATCGTGACCTAAAACTGCCGAACCGGACGCAATTGTTCAAAACGATCAATTGGGTCGTTACATCCTCCTCCACTTAAACATACGTTCGTCCTCGAACGTGCCCGGAGTCGTTCCAAAGCCATCGAACCACTGCATGAGCTCCTCATACATACACCCGGGGGTGTTTCCCCATCATCCAACCTATGCAGAACTGACAATGCAACTTAACTAAATGTCTCATCTCCTCCTTAGTCCACAACCTTAGAACAGGACCCAAACCTCAACATCCGAAATTCATCATAGGGCCCGAATTCCACATCATCACACTCAACACACCCAATCAAGATGAATCGAGCCAAAAATTTCAATCCAGAATAGTAAAAGTAGTGAATGATATGTGCTTATTAAGTAGAACAAGTTTTGTATCATGATCGAAGTATTTGAAATCAGGAGTCCACCTCCCATTGAAATTTACAACAACGTAAATGGGATTCATCCTGCAGACTGTAGTTTTGGTTAAAAGTCATAACAAAAGTTTCAAATGTAGGACAAAAACTTCAGCTCATCACTAAATACACTAAATAAACAAAAGCTTTACGACAAATACTATTGAGTCCAGGATAAAAACTTCAGCTTATCAAGTGCTGAAGTTTTTAAAATGAACTAAATAACTTCAGCATATTGAGGTGAAGTTATTTGAAAAGGCATTAGGAAAAAAACTATCGAGTCCAGGAGAAAAACTTCAGCTTATCAAGTGTTGAAGTTTTTAGAAATGAACTAAATAACTTCAGCACATTGAGCTGAAGTTATTTGAAAAAGCTTTAGGACAAAAACTATCGAGTCCAGGAGAAAAACTTCAGCTTATCAAGTGCTGAAGTTTTTAGAAATGAACTAAATAACTTTAGCACATTGAGCTGAAGTTTTAGAAAATGAATTCAATAAACTTGATCACGTTTCAGCATTAATTGCATAGTACACAGGAGTAAACATAATAAAGACAATTAAAGTAGTAATTATATTCCGTTGGGGGTATGTCCTAGTGTAATAATTACATTCCTATCACATTCACGCTTGCTTTTCTTTAGACAATGTTTAAAATTCCTCTTTGCCTTTTCATATACCATGTAGAAGTTTTTTTCCCCTATAAAAGCACGCTATAGTTTGAGAGTTTATCCACTCAAACACATATATTTTAGCAGACATAAAATACAAAAAGTAGAAAAATGGATGTTGTCATCAGGCAAATAGTGGAAGAAATCAAGCAAGACATTATAGAGGCCTTTGAGGTGAAACTGGATGAGCTCATAGACAAGTACGACAGGGAGCTCGAAGAAATCAACAACAAGCTTGATACGCTTGTGATGTATGCAAGATTTGATAATCTTGCTGATGAAGATGCTCGTCCATCTGGTAGTGACGACGACGATGATAATATGGACAATTAGTTTTTCTTTTTGTTATTTTTGTTATTTTGTTATTTATGTCAATTTATCCTTTTAATGTTTAATGAAATGTTCAATTTTTGATATAAGTTTTTGGTGCGTTTTTTTTAAATATTAATTCTATTCAAAATCGAAAAATTGCAGAGGAAATGATTAACTTCAGCTCTTCTTGCTTAAGTATTTAAAGATTGACTGAAAAATTTCAGCTCTTCCTACTGAAGTTTTTAAATATTAACTAAAAAACTTTAGCAAGTATGCTGAAGTTTTTTGTGCAATATGTAATTTTAATTTATGTTTTTTTTACCTAGTGTAGGAGGAAAACTTCATCAGCTAATATTGCTCAAGTTTTTATAGATTACGTAAAAATCTTCAGCAACTAATGCTTAAGTTTTTTTGCAATATGAAATTTTAATTTATGTTTAATATTTAACTAGTGTAGGAGGAAAATTTCAGCTCGTTTTGCTGAATTTTTTAAATATGAACTAAATAACTTCAGCTTGTTTAGCAAATAAACAATGATAACACTCATATTACTCGTTTTAATGAAGTTTTTAGGTATGAACTAAATAACTTCAGCTTGTTTAGCAAATAAACCAATAATTTCAGCATATTTGTCGGATTAGAATGTTAGAAGTGAACGTCAAACAGATTTAGAATGCAAATTTAGCATATCAGTGAAGTTCGTCAAACAACTTCAATCAATCAAATTTAGATGAATTTGAATACTTACAATGTATTTTGTAATTTTAAATTTGAATCTGGTTCAAATCTGGTTTGCGATAGGCGATCTCAGGAGAGACGGAGTGATGGAGGAGATACGGCTCTTGAATTTGAATCTGGGTATGGTTGATGCATCTTTTATATGTTTTGGAAGGGGTATAATGGTCATATTAATACGGATTTTTTGTTAGTTGGTTACAATATCAATAGTTTTTAAAAATAGGGTATAGATTAAAAGGTGGCATAACTACAGGGTACGGCTGCAAATCGCCCTAAAAGAGGGGGGAGGGAATAGAATTAATTTTTGGACTAATTTTTGTCTTGCTTTTAGCGTAGTTAAACTAATTTTCTTAGCCCATTAACCCAAAGCCCAAATCTCCCTTAACCTTAACCCTAAGAGACCGCCATCAGAGCTTCCCCTACAGACAAGACAAGCAACCTTCTTCAATCTAGGGCTTCAACTCCACCACCCTTACACTATAAAAACCTAGATGGAGACACCAACCCTAATTCCCATATATCAGCCGCTGGTCACCCCCTCACCCATCCTTCACCATCGCTAAAAACCAACAAATCCGCCCACTCCCACCACCACCAAAAGACGCCGCCCATCTCCTCCACCCTAAGAGCCGCCTTCCATCCTCCTCTCTCCAAGCAGCGAACCATCAACCTTCCTCAACTCCCAAAACTCCAGCAACTCTCCACCAACTAAAACCAGCCGTCACCCTCTCAAACACAAGAAGCAGCCATCGCCGGAAAACAAGCAGCGGCCACCAGATCTCCAAAGGCTAATAGCCGTACTCCCCCTCTCCCGATCCTTTTTCTTTACCCATTGAATAATCAGCATACTTCACTGGTTCTTATAGATTCTTTACAAGAATTTTAAGCAAAAAGCATTAGACAATGAGTATGCACAGAATTCCGACGGCTCCTTCTTCGTTTGTCGTAGCATAAGCTCCTTTGTTCGATTTTATTTTCTGCCATTAGACCTGCCACCTTAACAACTTCTCTTCTCTATTAAAATTTAAATACCACAAAGATGTAATGTTTTCGAGCCAAAAGTTTCAATTAGTTTACAATCGTAGAATTTTGCGGTCGATTCGAATGTCGATCGAGGTCTCTGGTTGCCTGTTCGATTGCCGTTCAAATATTTGCTGATGATTCATGGTTGGGCATTTTTCTTAATCAAGCTTTGAAAGATATCGTTAGTGAGTTCCAATTCTCTCTTTGTCTTAATCTTTTATTTAACTGAACTGAAAATGGAATGAGTTTTTTGTGAATTGGGTGTTATTTGATTGAGTTAGTTATGATTTGTTATTGATTAGATTATGTTGGTACTGAAAATCTTATACTTTTTGATTTGATAATTTGAGTATGCTAAATGGTTTGGGCGAATACAGTAGTATCTTGCTCTACTTTAATTAGATATATAATAAACATGTCATTGAGTAGTGGTGTGAGTTGTTAAATTAAAAATAAGCTTGGGCCCTTACGATTTGAGTGTGGTAAGAGAATATGGGGGAAATGGGGTTGGAATTAAAAGAAAATGAAATTGAACTTTCATGACGGGATGGGAAACATTTCAATCGTACTTTGTTTTGGAATACATGCGTTTGGGTTATTGATTCATGCTTACGGTTGGCTTAGTTAAGAGTACGCTTAGGCCGTTGCTACTCGAGTAGGCAAATCGTAGGTCGCTTTCTAGGCAGAGGTTGTTCCCTTTAGTTTATATTCAGGGGAATGCCCCGTAGAGTTTGTATATATTATTATTACCTGGGGTATGCCCTGAAGTGAATGTAAACGGAGGTCGAGGTTACACCATGGATTAAGTATAGTGTAGGTTAGCTTTTAATTTTAATTTTTATTTTTTTAGGTGGGGACAACCTCGAGCCTCTTCTGTGTTTATTTTCGCTTTTTGTGTGTTTCTAACTCAATCTGAATATTTTAAAAGCCAACTAGATCGAGTACGCAACCGTGACTTTCACGAGACTTGGGGGTGCCTAACATCTTCTCCCTGAGTCAAATAAACCCCCTTACCCGAATCTCTGGGGCAGACTTAGTTTTTGAGTCCAAAGTGTTTTAAAAGGAAAATAAATTATTTTTAAAAACAGTGACCTGGCACACCGAAACCAATGTCAGGTGGCGACTCTGAGTTATTTCCTTTCGAATACAAATTTTTGTCACTTTTTAATTGGAAAACACTTTTGAGCTTCAAAAATCTTTTATTTATTTATTTAAGAAGGTTAAGTGAAGTGGAAAAAAAAGGGTGTGACAGCTCTGACGACTCTGCTGGGGGCCTGCAGGTTCGAGCTGATACTTGATCTTGTTGGCTTTTAGGATATTTAGTTTAGGTGTTTGTTTTCTTTATTTTGTTTGTTTGTCTTATTTCCTTGTTTTGTTGGTTATTTGTTTATCGCATTTCTTTATGTTATTACTACTTTATAAACTGTCATCATTTGCATAACTATGGGTATTCTTTCTGCAACAAGTCTTCCGGAGTACGTTTGAGCGTACACGGCCTTTTGTGAGTCACATGTGTCTTTAGGGGGGTAGCGTGGGAGCGTGGAGTGGGCGGACAGCTAGAGCAGCCGCCATCGACCACGTGTCGCTAGTGAACCCCAAATTTAGGCCAACCTTTAGGTCATTCTTATTTGTATTATGTCATTTCGACCTAGTAGGGCTCGATCTCAGGCACCGCGTCCCTTTGTAGGAAGCCTATCCAAATTTTGTCAAAAATGGGCTTGTGGCCCAAAAAGACATTCAATTATGAGAAATTTTCATAAAGCACTATCTTTTAGTAGTAATTAACCATCTATAGATACCATTTGCTATATTACGGATTATAGATACCTTTTATGTGGTTATAAGATGTATTTGATGTATTTAAGCTATTGTATTCATGAATACAGTAGCAAAAATAGGCGTGAATCAGGGAAGTCCAGCTAATCAGTTGTTGTATTCGAGTGTATTCGACTGTATTCATGGAGTGAAGCATGAGATTACAGCTGGACAGATTATTGTATTCGACTGTATTCACGGCGTAAAATATGGTTTTACACTGTTTTTAAAACGGAAAGTGAATCAATTAACATAATAGACTCCTAATATAACTCAACAAACTCAATTATAACACACAAAATTTGTATTTTCAGTTATAAAAAAGATTCTCAACCAAAAAATATCCCAAAAACATAGCAATCTTCAGAGAAATTGTATAATACATGTGAATACATAAATTATATTAATTAAAAAGAACTTATGAATACATTCATGGCATATAGCGAGACAGTGAATACGATGAAATACATAGAATACAACGGGATACATTGAAATACAATGAAAAAAAGACAGAGAATACAATAAAATACATGGAATACAGCGAGATACATTGAATTATAATGAAAAAAAAGACAATGAATACAATGAAAATCATGAATACAGCGTAATACGTTGAAATTACATTGAAATATATTAATGGAATTGTTCAATCTGTTCGACTGGGTGATACCCGGTTGCTTGGGACACGTGAACACTTCCGAGAATTTTACGATGAGCCCCTTAAACATGGTCAGCGATCAAGTGCTCCAGATAGATTTGTTCGAGTTGCTGATGGCGAAAACAGCACTTAGTATGCGCAAATATTTGTTAAGAAGGACAAAGGAGGAAACTATTGGACATCTCATGTTGGGGAAGGAAGATAATGTCGGAATTGATGCGGTCAATTCCATGTTTGATAGCTTTGATATATAGTGTTGTGGATTCACTTTCTCGTAAATGGCACTCGTTAGATAATCAAGAGTCAAGAACGGCGGCGGAAGCTTTGATACGCTGGTGTAACTGATTTTAATTTTAATGGGATGTGGGAAGAGAATGGGATGTATCAAAGTAAAGAGAGAAAGAACATAGTGTAACTGATTAGCGTATTTAGTGGCTTAGGGGTAGGAGGTAACCAAAATTAAATATTTTGCTATAAACCTTAAAAGGTATCTATAGAATATAATTTTTTTAAATGATATTTATTTAAAATAAATAAGGTGTTAACCTTTGCTATAGGAGGTAAAAATTCCTTCAATTATCCCTATGTGATACATGTTGCATCTTTAAGGGTAAAAAGGTCGTTTGGCGGACCGATGTTTGGGAAAGAAGGGTGAAAAATGAAGAAAGTAGGGCCTAGTTATATTTTTCTTTCACAACCTTTTAAAAAAAAAAGACCAAAAAAAAGAAAATCAAAAAAACAAAAGAAAAAAAGATTTTACACTTTCCCATAATTTTACAAAAATTCAAAAAAAAAGAGAAAAAAGAAAATCCAAAATGATTTTACATGTTTCATCATTTTTCAAAAAAAAGGAGACAAAAAATATGTTTTCTTCAAATTAGTGTTCTTTTAATTTCTCTTCCGTGTCCAATCTTCCCGAACTATGCATATCTGATTCTCGTCTTTCGGGGTGAGGTACGTAGGCAACCCACATAGGGTCCGTTCTTCCAAGTAATTCTTAGGTTCTTCGCTTCCGGGGTTGTAGCCAAATCTTGCATATCTAGCCACTTTTGGCCACATCGGTCATTCTTGCAAAATGGGGTCATTTGTGCAAAAGTCGTTCAATGACCCATGTCTTAGGATCTTGAGCCATAATTAGGTGTAATGTTACTTTAAGGTCCGTCCTTTTTGAGTTTGCATCTTTAGCCACTTTTGGCCACATCGGCCACTTTTGCAAAATGGGTCATTTTTGCGAAGTAATTTCTAGGGCCATAACTATTGGGAGTTTGAAGCCATATAAGCCTTAGTAAGGTATTTCTATGTCTTTGAGGTCACCTTTGTTGAGTTTACGCTAATAGCAACTCTTGGCAACGTAGGTTAATTTTAAAAAAATAGCCCAATCGTGTCTTACATGTGTCCAATAGGAGGTGTTGTGGCATCGCATAGTGTCTCGAGTCATTTTTATCTGTTTGGTCTTATTTTTCTCATTCAGGTATGGATTCATTTTCCAGAGCTCGAGCATGACAGATATCCCAAGACCACTGCATTCAGGAGCTACTTAAAGATACTTTTATGTCTTGAGTCTGTCATTCATGTTGTCTTTTACTTTTTAGTCTTGTACAGTAATATAGAGTCTTTTGTTATAGTACTTTCCATTTTGTATTTGAAAAACCAAATTGCATGTCATGGTCATTGGAGTTGGTGTCCACATTTGATAAGTATTCTACTTGGTAATTCTCTTGTTAGATGTCATCTCTTTCCATTGTCCCCTTTCTCTGTTCCTCTTGCTCAGTTCAAGTCTTCTTTTTGAGTATGTTTGGTCAGAACAAGTGAGAAATGACTTCAAAATTTTCTACCATCTTTTCAATTGCACAGAGCGGAATCGGGCTAACACATTAACGCTGCATAAGTCAGGAAAGAATAATATGTGCACTGACTTGATAACAATTGACGTGCTTTGGGATTCATGTGAAATACAAAGGTTCGGTATATGTCAATCCATGAGCACAGTGCAACAGATAGAGAGTATTGGGTTTGAACGGATCAGAGGTATTTTCTGTGATAAGGGTGACAGAGAAAGTGATTAGTCAATAAGCAAGCAAGGTCTTTCAAGTTGAAATCAAAGTTGTCATGGCAAGTGAAGGAGCAATTGCCCTCGTAGTCAAGGCCACAAACTAACCACCGAATTTTAAACTCACAAGTTTTCTTTGCTTGAAACAGGAATAAAGCAGCGCAAGGAAAGTGGTTCGAAAAAAAAGAAGAAAAAAAAAACCAAAAGAAGAGAAGAAAAGAGTTGACAGAAGGAACGTTCTCAAATCTTTGTCTTTATTTGTCTTGCTAGTGTACATAAAATCTTGTCATTGCTCCTCAAACTTTTTCATAGGATAGAAATCGTAGTCTGATGAATTTTCTCCTAAGATAAAAACACTAGTCTGATGAATCTTTCTCTTAGTCTGATAAATCTTTTTCCTAAGATAAGAAGACCTAGTCTGATAAAGTTTCTCCTAGGATAAACGTCTTAGTCTGATGAATCTTTCTCCTACGATAAGAAGACCCAGTCTGATGAACTTTCTCCTAGGATAAACGTCTTAGTCTGATGAATTTTTCTCCTAAGATAGAAAACCTAGTCTGATGAATTTTCTCCTAGGATTGACGTCTTAGTCTGATGAATCTTTCTCCTAAGATAATAAAGAATAAATACCTAGTCTGATTAATTTTCTCCTAGGATAGAAACCTTAGTCTGATGAATTTTTCTCCTAAGACAGAAAACTTAGTCTAATGAACTTTCTCCTAGGATCAAATCTCAGTCTGATGAATCTTTCTCCTAAGATAGAAGACATAGTCTGATGAACTTTCTCCTAGGATCAAAATCTGAGTTTGATGAATCTTTCTCCTAAGATAGAAGACCTAGTCTGATGAACTTTCTCCTAGGATCAAAATCTTAGTCTGATTAATCTTTCCCCTAAGATAACAAAAAAAGGGACCTAGTCTGATGAACTTTCTCCTAGGATCAAATCTTAGCCTGATGATTCTTTCTCCTAAGATAAGAGACCTAGTTTGATGAATTTTCTCCTAGGATCAAATCTTATTAATGTGAATCTTTCTCCTAAGATAATAAAAAAAAGGGGGGGGGGGGGGGCATAGCCTGATGAATTTTTTCCTAGGATCGAAATCCTAGTTTGATGAATCTTTCTCCTAAGATAGAAGACCTAGTCTGATGAATTTGCTAGTCAAATTTTCTTGGTTTTATTCATAGGAGACGCACATCCCAGTCAAGTCTTTAATTTTTCTCTCATCATTGCATCAATAACATAAGTGATTTACAGTTTTGCTAACAACTCAGAAATCTTCCTAGTGCAAACTGGGGCAGAAAATTTTGTTTGCTTTGTTGTTTTGATTACAGGCACCCACCTGGAGAATAAGGGAATTTGTTTCGAAATTATTTCAAATTTCAAGTCAGTAGCAGACACCCACCTGGAGAACGAGGGAAGTCATTTCAGAATTCAATTCAAGTTAGAAATAGCAAAAGCTCACGGCAAGAATGCAAGTCAACAGTTCAAGGTGACCAACAGAAGTAGTCTCAATCCAAAAAAATGTGAATCTAAAATGTAGAAGCAGAAAAAAGATGTGAACTGCTCAAGACGTGGTTGAAGTCACGAGCGCTACATGTCCGGTCTTGATCCGAAAAAGCTGAAGAAGAATGAACTAGCACCTGCACCTAGCGAGCGTCAAGGTTCAAATCTAAAGTCTGCATGAAGAACCATTCAAGACTCAAGATCAAGCTTTAGAAGACTTATAGATAGAAATTTTATAACTCATAGCTGACATGCTTAGTTAGTCTTTTTCATTTTTTTTATTTTGATGTAATAACGGACCGCAGACCGGAACCTCGACGGAACGACACTTCAATCAGCTCTCCACCTCGGTATACTCCATCACTGTTCCCACTTCTGAACCACACATGGCCTGATTCCTTTATAGCCAAGGATATGTGGGCAGCTCAGATACCAGGGCTCGGTCACATTCTTCTTTCTTTTAGTTTTTGGTCTCTCTAAATAAGGGCCGGGTAAAAAAACCTGTCAAGTCATTTTTTGTCTGAAAACTCTTCGTGTTTCCAGTCAAAGAGGGGCAGTTGTAGACATGTAATTTTTGACCTTCCCCGATATTTTACGCATTTCCGCGTTTAAATATTTAGTTTAGAACTAATATCGCTATTTTAACTAGTTTTGGCTCTTTTACTTTATTTTATCACAAAAATATTTTCTTTTATTTAGCTAAATAATATTTTGTTTTTATTGTTCATTAGTATTTTTGTAGTGGTATTATCTTAAGTTCGCATTCCTATTTTTAGTATAATCTTCTAAAAAATACAAAAAAAGTAGCTTCATTTTAATAATTAATTCCATTTTCTTAAATTTATTTTCTTAAGTAAGATTAATTAGTACTTTTAATAGATTATCTTGTTTGCTGTATTATTTTTACATATAAAAAAAGGGGGGAGGGAATAGAATTAATTTTGAACTGATTTTTGTCTTGCTTTTAGCCTAGTTAAACTAATTTCCTTAGCGCATTAACCCAAAGCCCAAACCTCTCTTGCCCGTAACCCTAAGAGACCCCTATCAAATCTTTTCCTACAGACATGACAAGCAACCTTCTTCAACCTAGGGCTTCAACTCCACCACCCTTACACCATAAAAACCTAGATGTAGACACCAACCCTAATTCCCATATATCAGCCGCCAGTCACCCCCTCACCCACCCTTCACCATCGCTAAAAACTAACAGATCCGTCGACTCCCACCACCATCAAAAGCCCCGCCCATCTCCTCCACCCTAAGAGCCGCCAGTCATCCTCCTCACTCCAAGCAGCGAACCAACAGCCTTCCTCACCTCCCAAAACTCCAGCGACGCTCCACCAACCAAAACCAGTCGTCACCCTATCAAACACAAGAAGCAGCCATCGCCGGAAAACAAGCAGCATAAACTTCCAAACAAGCAGCAAGGAAATGAAGAAATGAGTACAAATGAGTAAGAAATTCCTAACCACAATCTTCAAAACCCAAGTGTAAGTGCATAAACCCTAGCTTCCAAACTTGTTCTCTCTAGTCCTAAGACTGAAAATAAGTCAAAATATAATTTACAAATGAGCTGCTTTGTGAATTAAATGGTTTGGGGTCAAAGTTATGAATTTCCATAACTGCCCAGTTTTTCCACCCAGTTTCTTCTTCGTGTTCGAGACTATAGCTTCGCGTTCGCGAAGATTTGTTTTACTTAAGCTTCACGTTCGTGTTTGATCTTTCGCGTTCACGAAGATTTGAGTCCTGATGCTTCGCGTTCGTGGCAGGTACTTCGTGTTCGCAAAGGTCTGGCTTCCTGCTTCTTCGCGTTCGCGTTGGACCTTCGCCTTCGCGAAGGGTAGATCACTGGGCAGGTTTTCATTGTCCGTTTTAGCTCTTTTTTGACTTGTTTTCACTTGGTTTCTTCACCATAACTTCTAATTCACATGCAACCTGTAAAATAGAAGTAAATGAGATCAAACACACGATTTTATCACTCAAACATAGCAAAAATATAGGCTTAAAGACAAGATAAGTTGGTAAAATACCAACTTATCAAATACCGCAACAAGTCCAATACGGATGCATCACAATATAATGTATAGGGCCCTGAACCCGTGGGCAATACCAACACTGGTGCCGTAGTCAAAGCTGTCTTGAGCTTCTGAAAGCTCGCCCCACACTCGTCCGACCACCTAAACGAGGCACCCTTCTACGTCAACCTGGTCATCGGGGCTGCTATAGATGAAAATCCCTCCACAAACCGATGGTAATAACCTGCTAAACCTAAGAAAATATGAATCTCTGTAGCTGATGTGGGCCTAGGCCAGTCCTTGACTGCCTCAATCTTCTTAGGATCCACCTGAATACCCTTTGTTGATACAAGGTGACCCAAGAATGCAACTGAACTCAACCAAAACACACATTTCAAAAACTTAGCATATAACTGGTTGTCTCTTAGAGTTTGAAGAACAATCTGAAGATGCTGCTCATGCTCCTCTCGAGTGCGGGAGTAGATCAAGATATCATCAATGAAAACAATCACAAAGGAATCCTGATAGGGCTTGAACACTCAGTTCATCAAATCCATAAATGATGTTGGGGCATTTGTCAACCCAAATGGCATCACTAAAAACGCATAACGCTCGTACCGGGTGCGAAAAGTTGTCTTAGTGACATCGGATGACCTAATCCTCAATTGATGGTAGCCAGACCTCAAATCGATCTTCGAAAACACCTTGGCACCCTGAAGCTGATCAAATAGGTCATCAATCCTCGGCAATGGATACTTGTTCTTGATGGTGACTTTGTTCAACTGTCGATAATTTATCCACAACCTCATCGATCCATCCTTTTTCTTTACAAACAATAATGGCGCACCCCAAGGCGAGACATTGGGCCTAATAAAGCCCTTATCATGCAAATCTTACAACTGCTCCCTCAATTCTTTTAACTCTGGCGGGCACATACGGTATGGCGGAATAGAAATGGGCTGAGTGCCCGAAGCCAAATCAACGCAAAAGTCAATATCCTTGTTGAGTGGCATCCCCGGAAGGTCTGCAAGAAATACCTCTGGAAACTCAAGAAAAACTGGTACTGAATCCATGGAAGGAACCTTTGCACTAGAATCACGAACATAAGCCAAATAAGCCAAGCACCCCTTCTCGACCATACACAAAGCCTTCATATAAGAAATAACCCTGCTGGTAGAATAACCAGGATTCCCTCTCCACTCCAATCGAAGCAACCCCGGCAAGGCTAAGGTCAAGGTCTTGGCGTGACAATCCAATATAGCATGATAAGGTGACAGCCAATCCATCCCCAAAATAAGATCGAAGTCAACCATATCGAGAAGTAGGAGATCTACACTAGTCTCAAGACCACCAATAATAACCACACACGAGTTATAAACACGATCTACAACAATAGAATCACCCACTGGTGTGGACACATATACAGGATCACTCAAAGAATCACAGGGCACAACCAAATACGAAGCAAAGTAAGATAACACACAAGAGTATGTAGACCCTGGATCAAATAGAACTGAAGCATCTCTACTGCAAACTGAAACTGTACCTGTGATAACAACATCGGATGCCTCAGCCTCAGGCCTGGCTAGGAAAGCACAATATTGGGGCTGGGCCCCACCACTCTGAACTACATCCCTGGGACGGCGTCCTGTTGGCTGGCCTCTACCTCTAGCGGCCTGACCTCCACCTCTAATACCTCGACCTCCACCTCTAGCTGTCTGACCTCTACCTCTAGCTGGTTGTGTGGGCGGTGGAAAACCCGGTGCCGAAACCATGGCACGGGAACCCTGATGCTAAGAACTGCTCGATGCTCGAGGATAAAATCTAGCAATCTTCCTTGGATCGCCACAAGTATAACAAGACCTCGGTTGCTAAGACTGCCAACCCTGAAACTGACCCTGACGGCCTGAGTAACCACCCTGAAAACTCTAGAGCGGAGGTTCACTAATAGGAGCTGGTGATGCACTGTAGGGTAGCTAATCAGAATACTGCATATGAGAGCCACAGCCACCTGAAGCACCGTGAGAAGCCTAAAGTGCTGAATGAAACAACCTAGGAGGATGGTCTCTACCAAAAGAATCCCTGCCTCCAGACGAGGCACCACTGAACCTACTAGATTGACGTGGCCTCTTATCAGACCCCTCATCACTCCCCTGAGCTAAAACCATCTCAACTCGCATGTCCACATTGGGCGCATCCTGGAAAGAAATCTAGCTCCCTGTCTCCTTAGCTATCTGCAATCTGATAGACTGAGTGAGTCCCTCAATAAACCTCCTTACCCTCTCTCTCTCTCTCTCTCTCTCTCTCTCTCTCTCTCTCTCTCTCTCTCTCGATGGGGAGCATAAAAAGAGCATGACGAGCCAAATCGACAAACCTAGTCTCGTACTGAGTGACAGTCATAGAACACTGCTGAAGATGCTCAAACCACCTATGGTAGTCCTCTCTCTAGGTGACAGGAAGGAACTTCTTGAGAAATAGTTGAGAGAACAAGTCCCAAGTCAAAGTAGGCGACCCAACTGGTCTGGACAAACAAAAATCCCTCCACCATTTCTTGGCGGAACCTGACAGATGAAAAGCAGCAAAGTCGACCCCATTGGTCTCCACTATCCCCATATTCCGTAAAACCTCGTGGCAACTGTCCAAATAGTCTTGGGGATCCTCTGAAGATGTACCGCCATAGGTAGTGGTGAAAATCTTGGTAAACCTATCCAATTTCCACAAAGCATCAAAAAACATAGTTGATCTATCACCAGTTTGGGCTACAACACCCGGTGGAACTACCGCAAGTGGCTGAGCTGCTGGAGTCTGAAATTGAGGAGCCATCTGCTCTGTAGTGTGAGTAGCGGGAGTCTGTGCTCCTCCCCCAGCCAGAGAGACGGTTGGTGCCACAGGAAGTATGCTGGCCTGAGTAACACTCTCCATAGGGCCCACTAGACGGACCAAAGCATCCTGAAGTATCGGGTGGCGATGAACCCCTCTGGGACCTGAGCTAGCCCCGCTGGAACGGTCTAGGCTGGAAACTCATCATCAAACTCTACCTGAGGCTCCACCGGTGGTGCTGCTGCTCGAGCTATGGGCTGAGCCCTGCCCCTGCCTTGGCCTCGTCCTCTGCCCATCGTAGGAGTTGCCGTTGGAGGCTCGGGTTGCTGATCAGCTGATGAAGTGGTACGTGTTCTCGCCATCTGCGAAAGAACAGAGTAGAGGTTCAATTAGAATTGAGAAATCAAATCACACGACAGAGAAGAATAGATATGAAGTTATTCCTAAACTATGTAGCCTCTAAGGGATAAGCACATATGTTTTTGTACTGATCCCTCAGACTCTACCTAGCTTGTTCGTGAATTGTGAGACCTAGGCAACCTAGTGCTCTGATACCAACTTGTCACGACCCGAATTTCCCACCGTCGGGATCGTGATGGCGCCTAACTCTTAGAATTTTAGGCAAGCCAACAGATACAATTCTATCATGCTAATAACTAACCAAAACAGTAATTAATAATGCTTTATACTAATCAATTAAGAAGTGCGGAAATTTTATAACAGTTTAAAACACTAACACACAACTACCCAAAAGATCTGATATCACAATTTGCGAATGTCTAAGAATTTCTACAAATACTGGTTTAATGGAAAATACATTTATTCTCGAAATGAAAGAAAACAGGAAAACTAAGATAGGGGGAAGGGGACTCCAGGGTCTGCGAATGCCAGCAGATCTACCTTGGGTCTCTTGATAGACTGAAGGCAGCAACCCAACTCTAATCACGAGGTCCAGCACCGAAATCTGCATAGGAAGTGCAGAGTGCAGTATCAATACAACCGACCCCATGTACTGGTAGGTGCCAAGCCTAACCTCGGCGAAGTAGTGACGAGGCTAGGACACGATAAATAACATGAACCTGTGCAGTTAAATCATATACGAAGAAATAACAGTAACGGAAATTTAATAGATAATAATGGGAAGGGGGAACATGCTGAGGAAAATATCAAATTCAGAAAATAATACAGTACATAACCTCAGGAAATGTCATGCTTGAACGAATGGAAATTATAACATAAAAACATGTGCACGGCATCACCATTCGTGTTTTTACTCTCGTTCTTACCATAAGAAACAAAAGAAATGGCACGACATCACCCTTCGTGCTTTAATTCTCTCATAATATGGGGCGGCATCACCCTTCGTGCATTATCAATATTAGAATACGGCACGGCATCACCCTTCGGGCATTAACACTCACAAAATATGGCACGGCATCACCCTTCGTGCTTTATCACTCACTTATAAAATATTGCACGGCATCACCCTTCGTGCTTTACACTCTTCCTCACCCAAACAACAGAAACAATAACAACTCAACAAGGGAATCATCAATAAACAACCTCGTTTCATCAGTTGACTTCACAATATAAATCTCAACTTGAGTCAATACTCAACCAATATCCCAAACAAGGAAAATCATAATAAAACTTATTTAACGTGAAGAATTAACCGGTTAAAGAATGAATAGTGCGTATAAAGGAATACAACAGTCACAAGTATAAGGCTCACTCATATGCTATTGTCGCGTCCCCTTTTTCCTC
This sequence comes from Nicotiana attenuata, assembly GCF_001879085.1. Lineage (NCBI taxonomy): Eukaryota > Viridiplantae > Streptophyta > Magnoliopsida > Solanales > Solanaceae > Nicotiana > Nicotiana attenuata. The sequence continues at coordinate 100,830 of NW_017672485.1, forward strand.
GCAGAGTCCGAGTTTCGACATTCCTTTGGGACAACTCATTTCCTTTTGGGAATTGGGTATGGAATTTGAAGAGTCGCCACCTAATGGATTCAAGGTGCGTTAGGGCACCTAAAGCAAATAACTCATAAACCGGTTTGTGTTATTAGAAAATGGGTAAGGGCTCGAAATAACCTTGGGGAAAGGTGTTAGGCACCCCTCGAGGTCCACAACGGTGGGTCCCGGCCAAACTCGAGTTAGGTGAATTAGTCTGATAAGCAAACAAAGCAGTTTAGACAAATAGATATTACGTTTAAAACAAGGGGTAAAAGGGGTCCTAGGTTTTTTAGCCTATAGGATCACTTCTGTGCAATACTTGGTAATCGTCCCCAAGTTGGGGTGCCACGCATAGCATTAGCGCACAAATTATCATATCTTTTACTACATGATTACCCTCCCCTTAATGGTTATATAAGCGATTCTAATTAAACGTACTCTATGCGTGCATTACCCGTCCCTTACTTATGGTCCATGAGGTGTTTAGGACTTCTAGTTAAAGGTGGATCTAGAGTTTCCTATAGTGCTTAAAAGGAGAAAATCTAAGCGACAAGGAAAACAAATAGGACTGTCAGATAAAGGAACAGTTAAAGGCTCATATTTACCTCCACAAATAAGCAGGCAATTGCACATCTCAAACAACAATATTTCAAACACTTTAAAAGTCCTATAGCAGGATATCTAGATGAGCACAACATATGCAACAGTTTTATTAAAGCGGGGCAGCAAATACCTAATTAGTTTGCCTACTGATTTTATTACTTCTTGAATCTGGGCAGTTTTAAGCAGCAAGAAAGTAACCTTTTAAACCGAGAACTCAAACAACCTACACATTTGCCTGAATGATAAATGAACGGGATTTTCATAAACGGGTGTCTAAGCTGTAAATTAGGTCGTAAACTGATTACTGATTTTAGCGGTTGATTTTATCTTAAACCCTATAGGCATGATTTCTAAGTGCAGAACATGTTGAAATCCTATAAGCATGAGTTCTAAGCGCAGAAACTGATTTTAAAACCTATAGACATGGTATCTAAATGCAGGGATTGGTTTAAACCTTATAGATATGGTATCTAAATGCAGGAACTGATTTAAACCTTATTTGCATGGTATCTAGAATGCAGGATTGATTTTAAACTTATAAGCATGGTATCTAAATGCTCATAAGTAAACAAACATCGCAATAACCTATAGGCATGGTTTCTAAATACAGGAACTGATTTAAACCCTATAGGCATGGTATCTACACATTCCCAACAAAAATATATATATATAAGAATCCCACCCAGTTTTACTAATATCCCAATATCTGTTTTACAAGAATTGTTATTACAGACCAAAAAAAATGAATGAATTACAGAAATGAGACTGCTAAACTATAGGGCGCCCGGATAGGCCCAAAAGTAAACCCGGAAACCAGGCCCTCAACCAAGTATGAACATGTCAATATTCTCATAGTGCACCCAATGGTATCCTGGTGTGTCAAAGTTCCCAAGGGCCTCGGGGCCCCCGGGCAATGCTCACACCAGAAAACATTTAAAGAAACATTTTGTGAGCAAGTTGTGGAGAGCCAGCCCCAGTGTGTCAAAGTTTATAGGAGTCTCATGGACTCCTAGGCAATGCTCACACTGGAGGGGCGAAACCCTAGATGTTCTAAGAGTAGGAGTTGAAAACAGGAGATATTTTTAAGAAAATAGTTTTGAATTTTCAGGAAGTGTGGAGCAAACATAGTTATTCAACACTTAAAAAAAAATTCAGCAATCCAACAGTAGACAGAAACAGGATCATTTCAAGCAAAGTTTCAACTTAGTTTACTAGTTGGTACTAGGAGGGTATATAAACAGGTATTAAACAAAGAAACGGCATGCTGGGGTCAGATTACCAATCAGACAATCATATATGAAGGGTAGCAGGGGTGGGGAGCATCATCAATCAGAAGTCTGTTAGGGGTGAACATTTAAAACAGGATAGAAAGAACATGTTAATTGAGAAATAAGTAGACATAGGTCTAGTTCACATATAAGAAAACATGTAGACATGCTGAAAGCAGAAACACATAGGTCTAGTTAAAATAGAAGTAAACATGCTGAAAGCAGGAAACACATAGGTTTGATAAAACAGAAGTAGACATGCTGATTACATGAAACACATAGTTTTAATGTTGATTATAGGGAAACACATAGGTTTAGTTAAACATAAGAAAAGACATGCTAATTATAAGGAGCACACAGACTTGATCACATAGAAGTTTGAATTGATAGCAGGAGTGGAGGCATACCAGTTAAGAGATAGCAATAGAAGAGTGAAGCAAACAGGGTCCAAAGGTCTAGCCTTGGCTTCCAGCCGGCTAGACAGTGCAACAAACAAAGAGTAAAAGATTGTGATGGAGATGAGAGCAAGAACTTTGTGTGTCTTTCTATGTTTGTGTGCGTGTGTGTTAAAAGTAAAAGAGTGAAGCTTATATAGCATTGAGTAGAGTAAAGTAAATAAGGTAAAACAATTTAAAGGTTTGCAAATAAGGCAAAGAAAACAATCAGTCAATCAATTAGGCATGCCATGGCCAATCAATAGGCAAAGATCATGGGATTGTATTCAAAAATAACTCGGAATTGAGGTCTAAATAAGGTAAGTGGTAAGTCTGATAGCCAATTAGAGTCAGAACACTGAAAATCCGGCAAGTAGCAGGGCAATTAATCACATAAATAAGGTAACACAAGTAAATAGAGACCAGTTTGGGGTTGGTAAGGCAGTCAGCCCATAAATTGAGCGTATAGGAACAATTAAGGCAAGTAGTACTAATTAGGAGTCCCAAAATAAGGAAAATAGACAAAATTACAGGAAGTAATCACCTCAGTAAACAAAGCAAATTTCAAACCCTAGACAAGGTAATCAATCAATTACTCACGAATAACGGGCGAATATTGAAGCGAGCAATGAAATAACCAAACAAACTAAAACTGGAACATCGTCATGAAAGAACCAGTGGAAAAAGCTAATCAAACACATAGGAATTTTGGAAAAGTTTCGTAGAAACTGACGAAGTGAAACCCTAGTTCTTAGAGAATATTAGGATTGATTAACAGCAAGGAAAACAGAAGATCTTTAAAGAAAAATGCTATAGGAACTTGAAATCTTTTCTGATTCAAAGAGATTTGAACAGCAAATAACAAGGAAGCAAAACCCTAATCTAGAGGGATACTAAAATCGATTAACAATAAAGAGAACAAGAGATTTTAAAAGAAAACTACTGGATAAACTCAAAATCACTCAAGATCTACAAAGATCTAAAAAGATGAGGGTTTTGAGAAAAGGAGCGGGGTAAAGGAAAAATCTAACCACAGCCACAAAACCAACGATACTCACAAATGTTGATGAATACAAGGCGGTGTTCATAAGGAAACGAAAGCCTAGGTCGACTCTGAGTCGAACCTCTTCGAAGTTCCCTTAGAAAACAACGAGAATCGAACAACCAGCAGAAGTAATAGGTCAGATAGGGTAGCAAAACACCAAATGACCTCATATTTGGTCAGGGATCGAAGGGGTTTGGGAGGTTTAGGGGTGACGGCGCATCTAGGGCTTGGGTGGTTTCAGAGAGAACGGAGAAGAAGAGGGATTCAAGGGCGGAGGTCTCTGAAGAAGGAATAAGGTTTGGGGGTCATTCGGATTAAAAAAGGAAAGGGGTAATGTGGGACATTGATGTCAGAGATCAACGGCCACGATTGGTTCCAGGTTGGGGCGGGTTGGATTTAATTGGGCTAAGGTTTGGGTTAGGTTTAAGTGGGCTGGGGTTTGAATTGGAGTTGGGCTTGGGGGGGTCCGAATTTAGGCATAATTAAAGAGCTATTTGTTAAATACCCAATTTGTTAATAAAACAATTTGTAAAAAATAGCTAATTAAATGATAAAAATAATTTTATGCATGAAGGTGATTTAAAATAATTACTTAACATTATAAAAATATAAAAAGTTATTTTCTATATAGTTAATGTAGTTATGCATATGTATGGGCTATTATTGTAAAATATGCAATCATAATCTTAAAAATACAAATGTAATTGTAAAAAATGCAATTAAGATATTTGAACACTCATATGAGCATAAATGATAAATTTAGATGACTAAATCATTGTAAAGTAATATGAGGGATAACTATTGAATATTTGTATAATTAAAAATGCAAAAATAAATTGATTTAGGGCTTTTAAAAATTATAGAAAAAATTGTAAAGCACTTGTCCATGTTTGTAAATGCATGTACAATATTTTGAAAGTGTGTACGCACATTTTAAAATATATGAGGGAAAAATTGGGTATCAACAGCTATGACCCGACAACAACTTATAGATGCCCATCACCTCACCTATACGTCGTACTCAACATCTAAACACGTAGCAAATAAGGCAACAACACCTAATCCCTCAAGCTAAGGTTAGCCACAACACTTACCTCGATTCCACGGCCAAACTCAAGCCTCAAATACCACTTTTTCTCTAGATTCCACCTCCAATCTACTCCTATCTAGCCACAATTAACTCAATATCATCAATTATTGCTAAAGGAATTAATGACAATGCATAAATTTGGTTTTCCCAAACTTTTCCCCAAAAAGTCAAAAACCGACCCCGGGCCCGCTTGGTCAAAACTCGAGGTTCAGACCAAAACCTACTCACCCACGACCCAAATATCTAATTAGCTTCAGAATCCGACCCTAAATCGAGGTCTTAAATCCCAATTACACAAAAATCCCTAATTCTACCCAAACCCCCAATTTCTACTATGAAAATCCTAGATTTTTGGATGAAAATTGATGAAATGCAGTGGGTAATTGAAAGAAAGTGGTTTAAAATCATATACCAACACTTTGGGGAACAACTTGTCTCTTGAAAATCGTCTCTAAGCTTCCTTGTTTTGAAAATATGAAAGAATGGTCAATTCCCGTTTTGAGTTCGGTTTTAAAAACACTGGACAGGCCTTCTTCGCGTTCGCGAAGCATTGCGTCCAGAAGGTCCTTCGCGTTCGCGAAGAATTGCTCGCGTTCGCGATGGTCTTTCCCCCCTGACCATCGCGTTCGCGGGCCTTGGACCGCGTTCGCGAAGAACAACTTAGAGATCCCTAGCCCACCTCCTTTTTACTCTACGCGTTCGCGAGATGCCGGTCGCGTTCGCGAAGAGCAAACCCCCCTTTCCCCCCAGTGCTCCGCGTTCGCGACCATGGCTTCGCGTTAGCGATGAACAATCCCCTCCCCAGCCCAGGTTGCACTTTGCGTTCGTGAGAGTTACTTCGCGGACGCGAAGCACAAGGTATCAGCATACCAGAAGCAGCAACACAACAGATTTTTCTAAGTTCAAAACAACCCGAAGCCTATCCGAAACTCACCCGAACCCTCGGGACTCCAAACCAAACATGCACACAAGTCTAAAAGCATCAACGGACTTGCTCGTGCGATCAAATCTCCAAAATAACATCTAAAACTACGGATTTAATACCAAAACACATGAAATCCTTAAGAACACTTGAAATATCTATTTTTACAGCCGGACGTCCGAATCACGTAAAATCGATCCCGTTTCTCACCAAATTTCACAGACATGACTTAAATACCATATAAAACATGTACCGGGCTCTGAAACCAAAATATGGACCCGATACCAATAAGATCAACCATTATTCAATTTCTAAAAAATCATTATATTTTCAGTTTAACAATTTTCTTCAAAAATTCATTTCTCGAGTTAGGGACCTCGGAATTTAATTCTGGGCATACGCCAAGTCCCATATTTTACTACGGACCCTCAGGGACCGTCAAAACATGGTTCAGGATCCGTTTACTCAAAATGTTGACCGAAGTCAACTTAAATTAATTTTTTTAAACGCAAAAAATTCAATATTTTTCTCAAATTTCACATAAGGCTTTCCGGAAACGTATCCGGATTGAGCACGCAAATCGAGGAGGAAGAAAATGAGATTTTGAAGGCCTCGGAACCCCGAATTGGGTTCTAAAATACGAGATGACATTTTGGATCATCACACTACCTTTATTAATATCTATAATACTGTATATGGGGTCATCAATTTAGACATGCTAAGAATGTGTACTGTTATTCATAAATTTTAGAAACTGCCATCATGCTTGATTGTAAATCCTTAGACAATGCTAATTACATTATTTTTTTCTATGCTACTAGTGAGATACCTTAATTTAATAACTCTTGTTATTGAGATTCTCTTGTATTTTTTACATTAAGTAAAACTGTTCCAAAATTATTAATCAACCGTAACAAATACTGATACAGAAAAACAGAGATAAGTGTGATGGCTCAAAAAAGTTTACTTGGAGGTAAACTCAATCTTAACTTGCTGGTAGGGTATAAATCGTAAGTAAAACTGTTCCAAAATTATTAATCAACCGTAGCAAATACTGATACAGAAAAACAGAGATAAGTGTGATGGCTCAAAAAAGTTTACTTGGAGGTAAACTCAATCTTAACTTGCTGGTAGGGTATAAATCGAAACGGGGGGGGGGGGGAGGACCATTCACGTGAATTAGCTTGCTATGTAAATATTAGTGGGAATTGCCCGTGCTAAGCACGGGCCCAATAGCGCAATTGTTTCTAATAACATTCAGTAAATGTTCTCCTATTTCATTAATTCTCTAGGAGCCTAAATTGTCTAAGAAAAATGCCATGTCCTTCGTGTGGTTTGGCACATTATACCAATCTCGAGAGTGAGATAATATTTTTTTCGTACTGTGTATATGAACTTCAAGTCAACATTATATATTTAGCAGGAAGCGTCACAGCCTGGGTTTGGGCCACCTCCGAGAAACCTTACAATAGGCAGATCACCTCTTTTATTATAGTAGATAGACAACATTTGCGGACTACAATAAATGCTTTCAACCAAGCTGACATTGTAAATGCACATGTAATGTCATGTACCAGTTGATACATGTGGTAATTTAATGAAGGATTGGAAATATACATTTTTATTTTACAATAGAAGAATGCTTTATCAATTCTTTGTGCTTGCCAATCTGAAAGTAATCATTTCATATACTGTGGCATCATGAAGTCAACACCAAAAAAATTTAAATGGCTGATAGATTCCTTTGTCATTTTTCACACAGGTAGCATCTGCTGCAAATAGAAAGTCCTCTTCTCTGCAAATAGAAAGTCCTCTTCTCTGCTAAGACATGCTGCCTCGACAGCATTTCACACAAAGCAGGGCATTTTGGTGTGTTATTTTTGTCCTCCGTGTTATCTTCTAAGACCACTTGTTGTCCCAGTTACTATCTAGCTTTTGGAGAAGATTGTAGCAACTTTGGACGCCCTATACAGTAAATATATCATAATCAGAGTTACTAGTCTATAAACTCCATTACTTTTTTACTTTGTTAAATAATTCTATCAATTTATTTTTCGGCAATCACCTTTGAGGTTGTTGTACAGAGGAAGGTTCAGGTTGTCCTACAATGTATATTTGATCACCATGACTGTTTTCATAATAAATGTCCAAATTAAGGTGACAAGACCATAATGCATGGGTTGAATTTACCATCTGCACATATGAATGGAGAAGAGAAAATGTTAAACAAAAAAAAAAAAAGACAATGGTAATAAAGATGATGAACTAAGTTCAAAGTGGCTGCAAAAGTATGAAAGGTGCATGTTCTCTGTCATTAAAGTTTTTCTTAAACTATAGATGTCATTCATGATTGACAAAATAGTCACCAAATACAAGTATTTTTGTTCAGGGTTGAACTACAGAGAGTAGGGAATTAATCCCCAATCTCCTTGTTTCAATCCAACTATGTGTGCAAAATTTATCTTCCTTTTAATCCCCATCTTCAACATGATACTGCTGTATCACGTTGTTTAGTTGCGCTGCTAAAACATAAAATTATAGGAAGCATGTAAATTTTACATAGCAGATCCTTCCTTAAATTTAACATGAGGTGTATATAAAAGAATGAATAATTTGCCATCAATCAGAGGTAAAGGTTATGCACTAAACATTCATAGAAGGTGAGGGTAAACCTAATAGTTAGGAGAAAGACTTCAGAGAGAAGTAAAAAGATATTTTTAGTAATGTTAAGATGAAATTGGTCATATAGATATGAATTTGAACAGATAAGAGCTCAAAATGACTTGTAAAGAAACAGTAAAATGAAAGTTGTACACTGAAAACTCATACTTATCGTTGGACAGATGCGTCGTGTCCTAATAAAAGTCCTATTGACGCTATTAAGGGAGAGTTAATAATCTCTACTTCACAGTGCTTGAAGAACTTTACTGGCTGCACATGAATCTCCTGTGTTTTCTTTCATATTTCACGACTTAAAAAATCAAAGAGGGGAAAAATAAAAGTTAATTCAGTCGCTCTAACCAACGCACACCATCTATGCACTCCAAATTAACAACGCACCATAAATTAAATTAAATTAGTCAGTTAGCTAATAAGTGTTAAATATTGTTGCAAATATTCACTGTTGCCTTCGGAATGAGAGACGAAAAGCTACGCGCAACTAAATACACATTCAAAGTGTTCAGTTTCCTACACTTGTGTAATATTTTTATGTAACACGTAAAATTTACAAATATACATTATTGTACTCAAATAGTTATGCGCACAACGTCCATTCTCATATCCAAGTTATACTCCTTTCAATATTTTATTCACTGCCTTCTATATCTATATTGGTTGTTCTGCATTTTTTAGAATATATGGCACGATTACATAGTTTGTTAATTGCTAGAAAGGACTTAAAATGATCAACTACTTGTATTTTTGGTATATATAATTGTAGAAAAATTTGGTTAACTTATCAGACTGTAAACATCCTATTCATTTGAAAATATATTCCTACAAAATAACCAGATTTAAAATAGCAAACAGCAAAAACAGAAATATAAAAAGGTAGCTTTCATGAAAGTCATTCAAAATTTTGAGACCTCTTTCAGCAAAGTATCATGAAACTACCAAGTAGTTGATGTAACATCTGTGCAAATATGATTCATGATTCGAGCTATTAGCACAATACTTTAATCTCTTCATCACAGTCAATTCCTATCTTTCTCCTTTATGACTATGTGCTACTATTTTTATTGTCACTAAAGTGTGGAAAAGAAAAATATTGAATACTCTTCAAATCCAGAAGCAAATTGGAGTTTGATTCTTTTTTGACATGTTCCATTTGACTTACACATAGGGTACACACATATTGACTCATCTAATATATAATTCACATATAAATGGAATGGAATTACGATTAGTTGCAAAAAGAAGGAAAGAGCAAGGGTAAAGAAATAGAATTCAAAATGAACAAGAGAAATAGGGGCCAAACGTTGTAAATGAGGACATGAAAGAGATTTAGATAACCAGGGAGCAATTATGTGCAAGAAGTTTCTATCCAACGGAGTAAAAGCAGCAGCACAAGAACTAATCCATTGTACGGCAGTTTCAGTTGAAGACATGCCCCTCCCTTCACTCTTGAAACTGCAGCAGCTCTATAAAGCACAACATTAGTTCATGACAAAATCAACTCTGAGTAGACAGAAGCAAGAATTAAAATCTATCAGCTGCAAAACGATCACCATGTTCAATGTCCAAAACATGAAAGAAAACTTTATAAAACTAAGTAAACCACTTAATGCAATAAAGTTTACTAAAACTGGCTCTATTCCCTAATATCCAAAATATTATATTCTTCCTCCTATTCTATGGACATAACTTGTAGATTTCAACAAAGTTTCCCTGAAAATTCCAGAATGAAAGAGAATTCTCTTTTCGTAGTTTATGGACCTTTCAGTTTCATGTTTAAATCAATTTTGAAGTGTTTGAATTAGTCATATACTGATTTATCCCTTTCTTACACGAAAGCATTTACTCAAAATGCAACCAAAGAATGAAATCAGAGAAAAAGGCAGGAGTGTGCATAAGAAATCTAATACAACCTGATTCAGTGAATAATTTTGTCAAACAGCTAGAGAAAAAAATTAAGAAATATCTAATATATTCTCAACGACTGAAACAAATTATATCAATACAAGAAGCGTAAGATGAGAAAAAGAATACACAGCAAAAATAACAATAGACAAAGAAGAGGAGTTAGAAGAATACCCAGCAGAAAATAACAATGGTCAGAGCGGAGGAGTGAGAGAGCAGAGGTATGAGGAGGAGGTGTTTGCAGGAGCGCTGGGTTTGGCAAGAGAAATCAGACGGTGACTTCACGTGTTGGGCTAAAATTTCGGTTTTTTTTATCCTTGGATGGACAGGCAGACATGTTGACCATGACCTCGCTGCTTATCCTCACTTATAGTATAGGAAAACTTTTCAGTAAAAATAATATCTACCTGCTAATAACGTTATCTGGAAATGATTGTTCCCTCTTTCACAATTTCACATACTACCATTAATTAATATCTATAATACTGTATATGGGGTTATTAATTTAGACAAGCTAAGAATGTGTACTGCTATTCATAATTTTAGAAAATGTCATCATGCCTTGATCGTAAATACTTAGACAATGCTAAATTGACCAATTCAAATTTTTTCCTTTTGGTTTCCCACCCGGTGTTCAGTACCCGCATTTGAGCCCGATTATATCCAGATTCGCGCCGCATAGGGCTCCATTCTGGGGGAAGCGCTCCCTACCAACGATTTTTCCATACCCATGACTCGAACCCGAAACCTCTAGTAGAAGGAAGAGCAGTTCCATCCATTGCACCACATCCTTTTGTGGTACCAATTCAATTCAATATAGCTAGATTTTTGTCAAAAGAACAAAAATAGTTACTACTAATTACTATGTGCTCATCCAAGAGGTTGAGTGTCTTCAGCAAAAGTTGTTTTTGTAGTATATATGGGTTAATTCAACTGATTCTAATTTTTTCGGTACTAATTATAGGTATATACATGAAAAGTCGCTGATATTTCAACAAATACCAATCCATACTTTCAAAGGTGTAATAATAATGATTAACACCTATCACGTGTAATTAAATTCCGGATCCGTTTCTGGCTAGCAATGTGAAGCTGGTAAGAACGTACTAAGAGAAGATAGAGAATGCAGCATGAATGACAGAGTAAAGCAGAAGACAGAAAGGCACAAAGGCTACAACGAGTAAGGTTGCTCTAAATAAAATTGATTTGTCTGGAGGGTAAAAGTTGATGATAAGAAGAAAACTTGAAATGGCTGCATCTAAGAGGAAGATGCTTGCTCTAAGCTATATATATGTTTTTGGCTGGAAATTAGGGAATATTCTGTTGTTGACAGCTTTTTCATAGCCATCGCTACTGAATTCAGACAAAAACAGGCTACAATTGTCAAGCAACAATTTGGAAAAGAAAATATATTTCAAAAAAAAATGAAATTGAATCAATATCATATTTTTTCCAATTATGTCATAATTAAGCGAACTAGGTGGGTCTGATTCTCACCGAATGTGAGATACACAGTCAAAACTCATCGGTTCCGGCCCACATCATATCGGTTGTCCTCATCTTGGACCACATCATCATATTCTTCTTTTCTTTGCTAAAAAAGGACTAAAGGAGCAAGTAGTATATACGAGGAGAATTCCCTCTGTGTGTATATATATATATACTAATACTAATGTAATGAGTATAAAAAGGTAACTATATATTGAAAAAGTCCTAACTCCTTTTAAATCGATCGGCCCTGTCAGTATTTTCCAAATTCATAGGAGGGTAGTTACTATACTAGTTCCCGATCTGATCTGATCTAATTTTTAGTAGTAAAAGTTAGCTAAGGACGTTACCATTAGTTATCTTTTTGTTATATTTATACTGCACATGAAAAATTGTACTCATTCTTAGCAAGAAAGAGATTAAAATGTCAATTGAGAAAAATAGCAACAACTTGGCAAAGGAAGATGAGGCAGGCTACTATAACCGGTTCCAGTTTATATGTCTGGTAATCATAACTATTTTTTCAACATGTGTAGCCATCATAGGTATGAAGATGGAGTTCAAGCAGGCAGAAAATGTTCTACTTACACTAAGCTCATTTCATCTTGGTGCAGTCATTGCTTATTGGCTTGTAATGTCTCATGAAGAAAAACTTGTAAATAGATCAATCGATCTCGCTTTAGCCATTATTTCTTTGCTTTTTATGCTTCTTCACTTGATGCGTCTTGCATATTATTCGCTTCTTCCATAACAACTACAACTCCACAAATTAAATTCAATTGTACTGCTTTTTATTGGACTAGTACTTAAGCTTCTTCTCTCTCTTGTTTTATTCGTTATGATTACACTACTTTCATATCATCTTTGTTTAATTAGTTATGTTGTAGAATTTGTTTTTCTATCCATTTCTTAATTACTACTACACTATATATTTTTGTTTTAGGGAAGGGGACCTGTATATAAGTGCTGGGTTTAGGATTGAATGTTTTGATTTTTGTCAAAGTCTAAAATGAAAGATGAACTTTGGGAGATTTATTAGTTTTTGAGACCTTTCTATTAGAAAAAATAAGGGAAACCTACGTATTAAGATACTTTAAATTACTTTTTAATGAATTCGTTGAAATGGCGTATATGATTGATAGATTAAAATACCCGTAACCATTGTAAATATTAGATGGGAATTTTGAAAAGTGCTTTTTGAAAAAATACTTTTGCAAATTTGTTGTATGTGTTTGACCAATTCAATTGAGTAATGACCCATCTTTCCAAAAAAATACTTTCAAGTATCAAATTACGAAAAAAGGACCGTAAAAGTTAAATTTGCAATTAGTATTATTCAAAAAAGAGAAATAAATTTTATCATTTGTTACAAAGGAATTCAATTAAAATAGAAAACATAAAGTAAGAATATAAATTAAAAATTCTAATCAATATAGTTATTCCAAAGTAAAATATAAAATAGAGTTATTACATAGAAACATTAAGTATCTAGTATTACTTATTGTTTACATGATAAATTTAAATATATCAAAATACATCATTCGATATAAATTAAAAACAATAGAAGTATGATTAAATAAAAAAGAAGAAAGATATGGTAGAAATAAAAAGGAAATGGGAAAGAAAAGGATTAAATTAATGATGGATAATTTGGAAATTTATGAATTTATTATAAGGTTATTTTTGTCTTGAATAAATTAATTTTATGCTTCTATTTTTTGAAAAATCTAGAATTTGTAGCTTGACTTCAAAAGCGCGGCTCAAAATATTTTTTTATTTTGTCCAAACAACTCAAATTTTTCAAAAGTACTTTTTCTTAACAAAAAAGAAAGTACTTGGCCAAACAGGCTCTAAACATCTTAACTTTAGGAAAAAAGACTTTCAACAACAACAAAAAACCATTCTGGCGAAACAAGTTATTAGTCACTCAAATATTGACAAATTCTAATTATAATCCTTGTGATATCTGGTCAAACATATTTAATCATCGATTTATTAATGTGCACTTTTGATACATTTAATCTTTGATTCATTAAAAGGTACACTATTGATCTATCTGCTTGAATCTTCACAAAATTAATCAACTATTTATCGTTATGTTAATTACCCTTATGTCATATTTAAGTTTGTATTATTACTCTACATGTGGATGGTAATATAGTCCTAAAACTAGTCCAAAAACATAATTTCCATATATAGAAATGACAAATACACATTTTAATTAATTGAATGTTAAATATATACGTATATGTTTAGTCAAATATCACAAGGATAAACTAGAAATAACCAATAACGGTAGAAGCAAAATTGCTAGCATCCCTAAAATGATGCCTCGTTCTCACTTTCGTTGAAACAGTCACTTAGCGCTGCAATTACTAGTAAGATATACATTACAAGATCAGAGACGGATTCAGAATTTAAAGTTTATGGGTTCCTATAATGATCTTAAGTAAATATACAATAAATAACTGGGTTCACAATCAAATATTTATGGATATTTAATGGATTTTTTAATTCATATACATAGTATATGCAAAAGCTACTGGGTTCACGGGAACCCACATTCAATAGGCTGGATCCGCCCCTGAACAAGATAAAGTATTAGCATCGGAAAAAAAAAATTAGGAAAAAGTATTACTAGTATATTAAAGTTTATGGTGCGATGGTAGCTTAGAATTTCGATTAATTACCATTTGCATTTCCTTCGAAAAATAACTTTGCCTGGTCAAATGTTTGTGTATTAAGAAAATATATGCTAGATAATTTATAATTAATACCTGATATTACTCAATTCACTATTATAGTACAAGAATGGAATAAATCGACTTTTGGTAATATATTTAAACGTAAAAAGAAAATACTGGCTCGTTTAAGTGGTATTCAATCCTCTATCAATTATCCCACTAGTATTTTTTTACATAACCCGGAATACACGTTAACACTGGAATTTAATAAAATACTTAGGCTTGAGGAGGATTTTTGGAAATTAAAGTCACGTATTGATTGGTTAAATGATGGTGATGCAAATACAAAATTTTTTCACCTTAATACTCCAAATCGTAGGAGACATAATCATATAACTGCGATTCAAGATCAAGGGGGTAATTGGATAACTGGCCCTTACCATATTAAGGATGATATTACACAGTACTATCAACATCTATTTACAACTCAAAAAATAACATCTACAATAAAGAATAGTTTACAGCCTTTCAATGTTTTAACAACACATGATCAATCTAGTTTAACAAAAACCATTGCAAGACTGCGAAATTATAAATGCTATTTAATCATTTAAAGCTCTGAAAGCACCTGGACTTGATAGGCTTCATCCCTTATTTACCAAAAATATTGGGACATAATTGGTAACTCAGTGAAATTTTATTGTCATAAAGTCTTCTACGAACACCATATTGATCATTCTACTAATAAAACTTTCATTTGCCTAATTCCCAAAACTAATAACGCATCCACAATATCACAATTCAGACCTATTAGTCTTTGTAATACAATCTATAAGATCATTACAAAAATAATTGTAAACAGACTAAAACCTATTTTGGAACATATTATTCATCCAACTCAATCTAGCTTCCAGAAAAATAAAAGGGCAGCTCACAATGCTATTATTATACAAGAAATCATCACAAAATTTCAAAAAATGAAAGGTAATAATTTAAGCATGCTTTTAAAGCTGGATCTTGAAAAAGCTTTTGACAAATTAGAGTGGTCGTTTATACATAATACATTAATCACCCTTAATTTTCCGCCTTCTTTAATTAAACTAATAATGTCCTGTATAACAACTACTACTACTGCAATTTTGATTAATGGTAACCCCTCAGATAACTTCACACCCACAAGAGGTATTAGACAGGGAGATCCATTATTACCATACTTATTTATTCTATGCTTGGAAATGCTTTCGCGAAAAATAGATACATCAGTCGATTATCATGCTTGGATACCACTCTCAACGGGGAACAAAGGATCTCAGTTATACCACTTATTTTTTGCTGATGATATTATCCTCACATCAAAAATTACAGATAAATTATGTCAATCACTTGTTAATACTATTACTCATTTTACATATCACTCTGGACAAACTATCAATTTTGACAAATCAAAAATCTTTTTCTCCAAAAATGTCTCACCTAATATAAGATCTACTATACTACAAATCTTCCACATGAATGAAGGAAAAAGCTTTGGAAAATACTTAGGATTTCCTATATTTATTAAGAAGCCTACTAAAAGAGATTACCAATTCTTAATCGAAAATTTAAAAAATAAATTGACAGGGTGGAAAACAAATTTCCTATCAAAAGCAGGAAGGACTACTTTAATTTGTTCAACTTTAAACCATCTTCCTAACCACCTTATGCAATACATTAAAATACCTGCTTATATACTTTCCTACCTCAATCGTTATCAACGTAATTTCCTATGGGGAACAACTCAACAGAAGAAAAAATTACACTTAATCAAGTGGTCTACCATTACACAACCTCTCGATCAAGGAGGGTTAGGAATACAGAATCTCACAATAAAAAATCAAGCTTTGCATGCAAGTCTTGCATGGAGGTTATTTCAGAACCCTAATCAACTATGGGCACAAGTGTTATTACATAATTACCTACGATCACCACAATTGATCAAAAAACAAATCTCAATAACTTGGCGTAATATTATGAAAGGATGGTCCTATTGTTGTTTAAGGTATAAATGAAATATAACAGCGGGAAATCATGTAAAATTCTGGAATGACCCTTGGATTAGTCAGAACTACTTATTTAGTAACTGCATATACGGACCCCTTCCGAAATATGAGGAAGATAAAACAGTTTCAAACTACTATTACAATCATAAATGGCATTTAAATATATTACCCTTCACTCTACCAAATCACTTACAATCTGCAATCAAAGATATTTATATGCCTATCGCACCCTCTACATATGATCAAATAGATTGGGCTCTCACACAAAATGGCAAATTTTCTGTGAAATTAATGTACACTTCTATCATAAATAACATAGATCCTACAACAACTAATCTGATATATAGCTTTAGCTGGATTTAGAAATTGCATATTCCTCCAAAAATATCATTCTTCTTATGGTTAGTTTGTCATTATAGACTTCCTACAGCTACTTGTCTCACAAGATTAGGTATCCTTAATTCATCTATATGTCTGCAGTGTCATACACCCCCTGAAACATTACAACATATATTTCTAGAATGTCCAGCAGCCATACAACTTTGGACTAAGCTTATGATGTCAAGTATCAATGCCAATCACCCTTTTCCCCATAATGGTACTATAAATTGGTTATACCAATGTATACATCAACAGTCACTATTCACCCATTATAAAATTTCAAATACCACTATCATACCATTTGCGTTATGGGAGCTATGGATTATTGTCACGATCCCAGTTCGCCCTCCGTGAACATGTTGTGACGGCACCTACTCCCTACGACTAGGTAAGCCTAACAATGCGGAAGATAAATCATAATTGCGGAAGAAAGTAAATAAAACGGTGTTTAAGGTGCCGCTCGGCACATACCACAATAATTCTCGAAGCTAACAACTTTTCCAAAACCCGGAAACTCACAAATCACAAGCTAAGAGATACATAAGAGGCTCTGACTCAAGAATATCTATACAAAGGAAAAATACTGATAGAACTATACTTATTACAGAAGATAGAAAGTGACTCTTCGATCTGCGGACGTAGCAGATATACCTCGAAGTCTCTATAGAAACGCCTCCTTCCCAGGCTGACAGAACTGAACGGGAGTACCTGTATCTGCACAACAAAAATGTGCAGAAGAGTAGCATGAGCACACCACGGCGGTGCCCAGTAAGTATCAAGACTAACCTCGGTGGAGTAGTGACGAGGAACAGTCAAGGCACCTACCGGTCAATAAACAGGATAATCATAGGAATAATGGAACCGATATATAAATATGTAAAGTCTGCATGAATGACTAAAAATGCTACAATTCCCAATAAGGAAAAGAGGACACCAAGTAACAACGAGAATATAATAAATGATGATACGAAATGACGGCAGAATCACAATCCAAATCCTAAGGTCACAACACAACAAGGGGAAAAACAAGTCAATAACTCATATCCTACAATGATGTTCACATAAGGTCTTGTTCAACTCTTCCCACAATTCTACCAAAAATTTCTAACAGACCCCAACTCACGAAAAACCCAGCATCTGAAATCTAACACTTGGCATCTTGTGCCCCATCAATCTCACGGTCATGCTGACAACTAACTGGATAACTAGGACCACTCTCACATATATAATGGATGAACGAGGGCGTATATCCACCCTTAACAAAATCGGATGGAACCTCCAATGGGGTGTCCAACTACATGTATGCTTGTGAAGGTATTGTTGACAAGAATTTTCCCAACTTGTAAACATGAAAAGGAGAACGGACTTCACGTACGAATGTTCCCGCACAACTTCCAAGCGGTAAAGCACATACAGGTAAACAACCTACAATCACAATATTAAACAAATAGGAATGCCTCCACAAGCCGTCATAATTCTTTACAATCAACCCCTGACGTAGCCCACCTTATTTCGCCACGTGTGCAATTATTAACATAATAAGCACCGCCTTATTTCGCTACACGTGCATCATAATGTTCCCACCTTATTCCGCCACATGCGCAACCCACATATAAGCATATAACATATCCCGCCTTATTACGCCGTATGTGCAAAATATCAATAGCAACAATAGCACGGCAAAGACCTGGTGCAACCCTTCAACAACAACTGCACCGGCAGAGACCTCGTGCATCATAGTACCAACACCCGCACGACAGAAACCTCGCGCATCATAATATCAACGACCGCACGGCAGAAACCTCGTGCATCATAGTATCAACGACCGCACGGCAGAAACCTCGTGCATCATAGTATTAACGACCGCACGGCAGAAACCTCGTGTATCACAGTCTCAAGTACCACACAACAAATGACAATATATACAGAAACAAAGCAAGAGAATCAACTCAGGTATTTCCGTTCACCAAAAGACGGCACGACTAACTCATAAGGAATAACCGTAACAGAGAAATACTAAGCGCAATAAGAACAACTCAATAAGGGAGAAATAATACGAAACAACAATTCCATAATACTCAGTTCAACAACAAGGAAGTTAACATGAATCAAATAATTAAAATTAAAAAAATATCAACTAAACATAGGATATCTAACTTCTTTCCAATTAAGACCAATTAATTACACGAGAGATAGAAATAATGCTTTCCAGATAAAGACAAGCAGTTAGGAATGATAATGTGACTATAGAAGGGTAAATGTCTACGGTTAAACAAGTAAAAGTCAATTAGGCAGTTAGAATAACCAAAAAGGTAGATAAATTCCAAGTAAGTCATGTAGAGGTGAAACTAATAACAGGGAACTCAATCGTATCAAGAACAACTTCATATTCGGTGATTACAAGGATCTAAGAGCCTAAAAGGGGCAATTTTCCACAAATAAATCCGAGCACGCACTCGTCACCTCGCGTACAAGGAATACAATCAACAAAGAAGACTCAAATCCTAAGGGGAAGTCCCCCACACAAGGTTAGGCAAGATACTTACCTCGAACCGGCTAAAATCAACTAGCAACCACGTTCTTGCCACGAATACTCGACTCCAAATGGCCCAAATCTATTCAATTAAATCACACATTGTAAATAACATCTCAAGCAACTGATTCTATTATTTAATTTAACGCTAAGATGCAAATTTAGGTAAAATGACCAAAATGCTCCTCAGGCTAACGTCTCGGAACCGGACGAATTTAACATTTTCAGAACCCTCGTACTCTCACGAGTCTAACCATGTAAAAATCTCTCAAATTGTAGGTCACACCCCCTCAAAACTCAATAATTCGATCTATGACGTTCAACCCATTTTTCATTAAAAATCTGAAATTAAAGGATGAAATTAAGAGGAGATTCGTGGAAATTGGTCTAAATCGAGTGAGAAGCACTTACCCAAGACGCCCAGGTGAAAATCCCTTCAAAAATCGCCAAGAGCCGAGCTCTAGAAGTCAAAATGTGATAAAATGGTGAAACCCTCGAATTTGGAATTTAATTCTGTTTGCCCAGCGATTTGTTCATCGCGATCGCGGAACAAGGATCGCGATCGCATAGAGGAAATTCGAGAAAGCCCAGAAATGTACATCGCGAACGCGATGATGAGAACGCGAACGCTAGAAGAGAAAAATAGTGCTTCGCAATAGCAGAAGCATGAATGCAAATGCGTTGAAGGAAATTATCGAGGTCCAGAAGTTGTTCTACGCGAACGCGTGAAAGAGCCCGCGAACGCGAAGAGCGGACATAGCAGAGGTACGCGAACGCGAGGTAGTCTATGCGAACGCAAAGAGGAAATAAACTGGGCTTCGCTAACGTGGGAGGAGTCATGCGAACGCGAAGAGGAAAATATCCAGGTGGGCAAAGTAAGGCATCGCGATCGCGGGATATGCTTCGCGATCGCATAGGAGGGTATCAGAAGCATTAGTTTCAGCAGTTCAAAAATGGAAGAAAATAACCCGTAGCCCATCCGAAATACATCCGAGGCTCTCGGGACCCCATCTAATCACACACACAAGTCATATAACCTAATACGAACTCGCTCGAAGTTTCAAATCACTTAAAACAACATCAAAACGACGAATCAAACCAAAAATCAAGCTTATGAACTTCCAAATCTTCAAAATACGCTTTCGATCAAAAACCTAACCACATTACGTCTGAATGACCTGAAATTTTACACACATATCCCAAATGACATGATGGAGCTACAGCAACTTTCGGAATTCCATTCCGACCCTCGGATCAAAATTTCTCTATCGGACCGGAAATTTCAAAAATTCAAACTTCGGCATTTCAAGCCTAAATCAGCTACGGACTTCCAAAATACATTCCGAACACACTCCCAACCCCGAAATCACCTAACGGAGCTGAACCATCGGATTTCCATTCCGAGGCCGTCTTCACACTGTTCCGACTACGGGCAACTTTCCAACACTTAAGCTCTCATTTAGGGACTAAGTGTCCCAAAACTCTCCAAAGTTCAAAACCGAACATCCCGGCAATTCAAATTAGCATAAATAGACTTGGAAAAAGCAGTTAATAGGGGATCGAGGCGTTAATTCTTAAGACGACCGGCCGGGTCGTCACAATTATATGAAATAAAAACACTCTAGACTATAAAAAAAGTTTTTAAATATATCTTCCATCTTAAAAAAGGCTGCAGATTTTATTACCTAACAAATCCCATGTCAAAAAATTATTCCCTAATACCGTTATATATAAAATGGCACCCCCCAAACATCCATTCTTATAATCTTAACATTGATGGAGTCTGCTCACCTAACCAGAACAAATACGGTATCAGTGGTCTTTTTCGTAATCATCAAGGCAATTGGATTATAGGATTTGTAGGAACAACAATACATAGGACAAGTATTCAGACAGAACTTCTAGCCTTGCTCATGGGACTGAAAATTGCTGTCTAAAAACATCTCAAACCACTCATCATTGAGACATATGCACACGCCATACTCGGTATGTTCAACTGCAATACTATGCAATACACTAATATAATTAATGATTGCAGGTTATTACTACAACAGCTGGATAGTCCTCCGCTCCAAAGTATCTACAGAGAGCAAAATTGTGTTACAGATAGTCTAGCTAACTATGGAGTCATGCATGCAAAGGAAAATTGTCTACTTTTTGAAAGTCCACCACTTTTTGTCTCAACTTCATATCGACAAGATCAACATGGGATGCTCAGAAGAAGGTTGATTAAAACTCGGTCTGCTATGTGTAATAGTAGTTTTTCAACTAGTACTGTATCTAGTAATCATAGTACTGTTCTAGATAGTTCTACTTTTGTTAATACTAATGGTTCCTGTACGGGGGCCTTAGGGACAAACTCTACTATTGTATTTCTGATGCCACCAATGCATCTCCGTGACCACTATCTTGTCAGAGCTTGATTTTATATAATATAACTATCTTTTCAACCAAAAAATATATATATGCTAGATATGATGATAATCATAATGATTTTGTACTTTTACTTAGTGCAAAAAGTGAGATCAAATTAAAGGTCTTGTTCCCCTTTCTTTTTCTTTTGTTTCTTCATAATTCAGTTGCCACCGCATACCTTTTGAAAGATAGATATTTCTGAGAATTAGTTTAGTGTCGTTGAACCTCTTCTTCTGAGTTCATAACTTTGAAAATACTATCCAAGCAAATAAGCAAAAACTTCCTTTTCTCTTCTTTTTTTTTTTCTCAATCAAAATCAACCAACACACATTTCCTCATGGGATCCTAATCATGAGTGAATTTTGCTTTGAAATCTTCACTCATGATCCTTCTACGACTTTCGTCAAAATTTCTGATATTTTGTCTCTGTGGACAATAAATTGCGTCGGGAAAATAAAATCAAAACCGAAAAATATCGCAACAATTGTAGTGTTTTATTTCGAATATTTTGAGTGTTACAATCTCTATTAATCCTCTGATTCTTCTTTTCTTGTATAAATTCAAGGGCCTTTGAGCTTGATCTTGAATATGTAGTTGTCGCCACGAACGATGATCTTGAGCTTTAGCTTGATTGCTTGAACTTGACCTTGA
The DNA here is from genome assembly GCF_001879085.1 of Nicotiana attenuata. Taxonomy (NCBI): domain Eukaryota; kingdom Viridiplantae; phylum Streptophyta; class Magnoliopsida; order Solanales; family Solanaceae; genus Nicotiana; species Nicotiana attenuata. The sequence continues at coordinate 122,997 of NW_017672485.1, forward strand.
TTTGTTCTTCGTTCTTGAGCTTGAACTTGATTTGTTCTTTGTTCTTGAGCTTGAACTTGATTGCTTGAAGCTTGAAACTTGTAAAGAAATTTGCGGCGTTTCCACGAGCTCTCTCTTGCTTCTTGTTATGACTTCTAGTGTCTTTTCTGAGTTATGAAGACCCCTATTTATAGTTGTGGAAGGGAGGAGTCATGATAAGAACAAACTCTTTCCGACCAATTAAATTAAAGTGTGACATGGCCGCATTTGATTGGCCAGAACATGTCACTTGCACACGTGACGCGATTTCATTGGCTCTTTAATTTGACTTGGCATGCCTTGTCATTTTGACATGTGGCACGATCCCATTGGCTCTTCTGTTTGACTTGGCGCACCACATCATTTGACACGTGGCACCAACCTGGGCCTCTAGGAAGATGACATCTTGGGCCTAATGAAGTGGGCTCATCACTTTAGCCCAATTAAATGGGCTGGCCCAATGTATTAAGACTTATTTATTTAATCCATATGTATTGGACTTATATAATTAACTCAATTATATTAGCCCATAGTATTTTGGACCAATATATCTTGAACTTAAAATATAATCCAAATTATTTTATGAATTTAATTTCAATAAAATTCATATGCCTACAAATGCCCCCTACTTCAAGGTTTATCGAGGTATAGATTTTTAACGACTAGACTTAAAGTATTTAATGAAGACAACGTATCCTTTTTTTCCTTTCCATGTAACATCTTAAGTCTATATGACTACATTTGAGTACGTGGATACGGTGTAATTGTCAAATACTCATTTGACTTGTATTTCCACGGTAACTTTGCTGATGTAACCCCAAGCATCCTGGATGCTGTAAAACGCAAAGCTTTAAAGCTTCGGTAGAAATCCAATCCCTATGGGATTTCCTTTTTCTAGTTAACATAGAACTTCTATAATTACACCTATTCCCATGCATCACAAAGCACCACATGTGATTCTAATTAAGTTAGGATACCCAATTCCTTTTGGATTACAAGACTTACTGCTCCCACATCGACAAAGCCACTTAATTTGTTGCCTTGAGAAATCTATAAATAGCCATATTCTCATGAGTTTTGTGCATCAATCAGCTATCGGCATCTTCAAGCTGCTCTTGAATTCGTTTCTTTAACGACAGGAAAGTGCTAGTACTTGAGGTAATTTCTTTTCTCTTCTTTTGCGTTTTCTTTGCTTGCTTTTTTTTGTCCTTTATTTTTTGTAGGTCAAGCGAGAAAGATGTGTTCTTGTTCAACAAGATGATCCACGCATGTAGAAGGCGGTCTTAGGGTGTGAGAGGATGGGTAGTCATCCCTGCCCATATAACGGAGAGATTACTTTCACGGTCCGGCTATCGGAGAGATTACTCTCAATGTGGCCCGACTACCAGAGAGATTACTCTCAAAATGGCCCGTCTACCGGAGAGATTACTCTTAATGTGGCCCGTCTACCGGAGAGATTACTCTCAAAATAGCCCGACTACCGGAGAGATTACTCTCAATGTGGCCCGACTACTGGAGAGATTACTCTCAAAATGGCCCGATTATCGGAGAGATTACTCTCAATGTGGCCCGACTATCGGCGAGATTACTCTCAAAATGGCCCGACTACCGGAGAGATTACTCTCAATGTGGCCCGACTACCAAAGAGATTACTCTTAAAATGGCCCGACTACCGGAGAGATTACTCTCAATGTGGCTCGACTATCGGCGAGGCCAACTTAAGGTGCAAAGGGACTCATATGTCCATCTTAAGATTGGAAAGTTATAGTTCCTTTTAAGGATAAACCCACGAAGAGGCCAACTTAAGATGCAAAGGGACTTATATGTCCACCTTAAGATTGGAAAGTTATAAAGCTTCAACTCGAAGACGACATCGACTTGAACACTTGGAAAACTTTAAAGATTTGGCGGACTTTGCAGACTTCAACTCAAAGATTCGGAGGGCTTAAACAATTCAACTTTAAGTTCCGCGAATTTGAAGATTGAAACTTGAAGACCGAAAGACTTGAAGCTTGGAGGGCTTAAATATTTCAACTTTAAGACCGGCGAATTTGAAGACTGAAACTTGAAAATCGACGAACTTGAAGACTTCAACTTTGAGACTTGGATGGATTAAATATTTCAACTTGAAGATCGGTGAATTTGAAGACTGAAACTTGAAGACCAACGAACTTGAAGGTTTGGCGAACTTGAAGACATAGAGAATCCCTGGACTTCAATGCAAATACTTGACATCCTCCAAAAATCGGCCCATTGAAGATATCAATTTACCATGGAGGATTGCCCTCTTTAAATCAAATGAGATCAAAGTTCAACAAGATGATGGCGTTTCAGTTTTATTTTACATTCCTGCATACTTCACTCGGACAACAATTGGGGCAATATGTAGCTTTTGAACTTATGCGACTGAACTTAGAATGAAACTCTAAGCTTCCTACGTACCTCGGTGAAGAGGATCAAGTCATACCGTAGTTCAGAATGGGTAGATTTTTTCCTTTTTTTTTACGTTCTAACTTTTGCCTAGGCCGCCTCTTTCGAGATTTTCAACCTAGCGGACTCTTTTTTTTTGGCCGTACACAGTTTATACTCTTGCGGGCCAGGAGTGTAGCAACATGCATTTTAGGCTCATGCGTCAAGGAGCGTTGTAACTTCAAGGGTAATACTTCTTCAAAAACTTGCCATTGATAGGGCCAATTCTCATGCCATCTACATCAACCAGCTTGTAAGCCCCACTTGAGTAAGCTTCTTGTATGACATATGGCCCATCCCATTTTGAAGTGAACTTCCCGACAGGTTTATGGGAAGTAATTATGGGTCTTCATGCGGTAAGGACTTGATCTCCTACTTGAAAGGATCTCGGGCGAACTCTTTTATTGAAGCGCGAGATAATCGAGCTTGATAACATTCAAGACTCTGTTGAGCTTCCAACCTCTTCTCATCAAGAGCCTCCAACTCTGCTAATCGAAGTCGAGCATTTTCTTCATCAGTGATCCCTTCTTGAATTGCCAGTCGTAACGAAGACGCTCAAGTGGCAAGACGGCTTCGACTCTATAAACGAGTGAATAAGGAGTCGCCTGCGTCGGCGTGCGGTGAGTCGTCCTATATGCCCATAGAGCTTCTTCCATACGGTCATTCCAATCTCGTTTGGATTTGGAGACGACTTTCTTTAACAAGTTGCATAGAGTTTTGTTGAATGCCTCAGCTAGACCATTGGCGAAAGCATTGTACATCGAAGAGTTACGTTACTTGAAGCCAAAGAGATCACAAATCTTGTTCATCAGTCTATCATCGAATGCCTTTCCATTATTTGTTATTATGTAACGAGGAATGCCAAAGTGATAGATAATGTTTACTCGGATGAAACTTGCAACATTTTCCTTCTTTACTTCCTTAAGAGCAACAACTTCGGCCCATTTTGAGAAGTAGTCAGTTGCAGCCACGATGTATAGGTGCCCACCAGAGGACTTTGGTAGTGGTCTAACAACATCCAATCCCCAAGCGTCAAACGACCAGGATGCAACAGTTGGGTGCAACACTTCAGGAGGTTGATGAATAAATTTCGCATGGAATTGACAAGCCTTGCATCTTAGAGCATAGTCCAAGCAATCTTTTACCATCGTTGGCCAATAGTATCCTATCATTTTTATATGGAAGTGGAGCTTTGGTCCAGAATGGTGTGACCCACATACCCCAGAATGCGCTTCTTGCAAAGCTTGGAGTGCTTCGTCTTCCCCTAAGCATCGCAAGAGTACTCCCTCGAATGATCTTCTATATAGGGTGTCTTTGTAGTAAAGGAAGCGAGGTGCACGACGACGAATTTCAGTTTTTCTCTGCAGATTTTCTGGGAGTATCCCATAGCACAAATAGTCGATAATGGGTTGTCGCCATTCTTCTTTCTTGTCTTCAGAAATAGCGACAAGATGCTTGAGTTCATTTTCTTCACCTTCAGGCTCATTTGGCGGTGGACTATCCATTTTTGGCAGACAGTAACTTGCGCTTGATCAGGCAGGGCTAATGACGAAGCTAGGGCGGCTAAAGCATCAACCTTCTTATTTTTTTTCCTTGGCACATGCTGAATAATCACATCACCGAGCCACCCCATTAACTTTTTAGCGTAATCATGATATGGGCGTAGTTCAGGATTCCTAACCTTGTAACTACCTAAAAGTTGATTGACCACTAACTAGGAGTCACCAAAGACTTGCAATTGCAATTACTTCATATCGACAGTCATTTCAAGCCCAAGTATTAGTTCTTGATACTCAGCAACGTTGTTAGAGCAGAGTTGCGTCAACGTAAAAGAGTAGGGCAGAACTTCACCTTGAGAAGTGAAAAATACTACACCAGCACCAGCTCCTCCGCAATGTGTAGCACCATCAAAGTACATCTTCCATAGAGGCTGAACTTCAATGACCATGGCGTCTTCATCAGATAGTTCGTCAGTTAGCTCCCAATCATCAGGTATATGGTGATCTGCCAAGAAGTTCGCTAACGCTTGTCCTTTTATAGCCTTTTGGGGGATGTACACGATTTCAAATTGTTGAAACTAGAGGTACCACCTTGCTAGTCGATCACTAAGGACAGGTTTTGACACACAAACTTGATAGGATTCGCTCTAGAAACCAAACGAACGACATAAGCTTGAAAGTAGTGCTTCAACTTTTGGATTGAGAAGACTAGCGCCAAACATAACTTTTCAATTGGACAAGCTCATTTGGTCATCATCATGCTCAAGTAGTAAAGGGAGTTTTCTTTTCCTTCACTATTTTCTTGGGCCAACAACGCTCCAACAGACCTTTCTTGTGCTGAAATGTATGGTATCAGCAGCTTTCCAAGTACAGGGGCTGCCAAAACCGGAGGCTTCATCAAGTAGGATTTAATGCTCTCAAAGGCATTGCTACATGCTTGGTCCCATTTGAAAGGGACACCTTTCTTCATAAGGTGACTGAATGGTTGGCACCTCCCAGCTAGGTTTGAGATGAATCTCCTAAGGTATGCTAGCTTTCCTAGCAGACTTTTCAATTCATGAATATTCCGAGGCTCAGGCATTTTCAAGATTGCATCTATTTTGGCTTGATCAATCCCTCGATGTCCAACAATGAAACCAAGGAACTTCCCGGAAGTAACTCCAAAGGCGCATTTTAATGGATTCATCCTAAGTTGGTACCTCCAGAGCAACTCAAACACCATTCTCAAGTCTTTCAAGTGGTCTCCCTTCTTTCTTGATTTTACCACCAAGTCGTCAACATAGCATTCGAAATTCTTGTGGAGAAGATCGTCAAAAATATTTTGCATAGCCCTTTGGTAAGTAGCACCAGCGTGCTTCAAGACAAAAGGCATTACCTTGTAGCAATAAATACCCTTGGGGGTGCGGAACGCAGTAAGCTCTTCATCTTTTGGTGCTACGCGAATTTGGTTATAGCCCGAGGAATCGTCCATGAAAGACATTGCCTCATAACCAGTAGTAGCATCGATCATCAGCTCTAGAATAGGAAGCGGGAATTCATCTTTGGGACACGCATTATTGAGATCCCTGAAGTCAACACATACTCGAATCTGGCCATTCTTCTTCCTTACTGGGACAATACTTGAAACCTATGTTGGGTATTTAACTTCCCGAATAAATCCAGCTTCAATGAGTTTGTTAACTTCAGCTTCAATCAGGGGAACCAAGTCTGGCCTAAAGCACCTTTGAGCTTGTTTAACAGGGCGAGCACCATTTTTGACTGCAAGGTGATGGACTGCTACTTTCGGGTCCAAGCCAAGCATCTTTTTGTAACTCTAAACAAAGATATCCCTGAACTCCTTGAGTAACTCAATATAAGTGCTCTCTTCATCAGGTTCTGGTAAAGCACTTAGGTAGGTGGGTCTTGGTTCCTCATCGATGCCAAGGTTAACTTCTTTTAAGGCGTCAATTGTCATCTTCACTCCTTCTTCAAGTTCGGGTGGAGCGTCTTTCGCATCTTCATCTTCTTGAGGGTCCCCATCATTGAAGGATATGTGATAACATGGTGAAACATCCTCCAATTTTGCTTTATCCTCCATTGAAGATGGAACACCATTCTCGCCTTGTACAGTAACATGATACGAAGAACCCACACTTTATTCATCTTCGTCATGCTCCTTAGTGTAGACCACAATATATGGCTTTACCTTCAGTACTTCTTTACATGAAACCACAAGTTTTGTTTGTCGCCTCATTCTATAAAGGACCAAACTTTGGAAATCCTTAGAGATTTTCTGGATTTTGGGTGAAGCGGGTGTTCTTGTATTTCGATAATTTCTCTGGAACTTATTCCCCTTCTTTAATGGACCTAATCTCTCAAGTACGAAAGTTCTCACAGTTGATTTTCCAAGTCGATCAAAGACAGAAGGCCTGTTAGAAGCGGCAGATTCGTCTTCTACAATGACATAATTGCTACTCGCCCTTCTTATTAAGATGCGCACTGGTGACGGTTGCTTGTATCCCAGACCTTCACGTGGTTGCCTTGTTGCAGCTTCTAATGGGAGCTTCCCTAACTTTGACGGCTCGTTGGGATTGTATCCAGCTTTTGCAAATAGCTTGTAAGCGTTAGGATCAAAACCTTCATCTGTTCGCTTTGTAGGGAGGGCCACATTCTACAAACGATTTTGGGCTACAAATCCTGCAAGCGGCTATGAGGACAACTTTACTGCCTCAATTCGTTTTACTGGAAGAGTTAACTCCCTTAGCGTCTTGGTTTGGAGATTATATGATTCGCCCTCGTCTCTCTTCCTTTTAGGGACATATTGGAGCGCGAGACTTACTTTCTTTCCATAAGACGCAATACCCCCTTTATGAGATTTATTCACGTTGATGGGTACCTCCTCAGTAACAGCTTTGGCTTTACCAATAGTCACCTCAGCTCTTTTAGTTATGGGCTCGTCATTTTTGATTTTTATGCCACCATCAACTTTTATCTCCTTCACAATGCGGTTCTTCAAGTAGAACTTTTCATCGGCAAAGTGTGACTCAGCCTCAGTGAATGGCTCATCATCAGCAACTATCTTCTTCTCGACTTCACCCTCATAGTATTTCAAACATTGATGGTAGGTAGATGGAACCACTTTGTTCTCATGTATCGAAGGCCTTCCAAGCAGAACATTGTATGAAGTATTTGCATCTATCACATGTAGCCATGCACTTGATTGCATATCTTCAATGGTGATTTCCAGCCTGATTGCGCCTATGGCTCTTTGCCCCCCTTGGTTGAATCCTTGGATCATCACACAACTTTCTGAGAGTTCGTTCATGGGAATACAAAGTTCTTTCACAGTGCGAACTGGCAAAATATTCACTGAGGATCCTCCATCAACCAAAATTTGATTTACCCTTTCATCACGCATATAGCCAACCAGGTACAATGGGCGGTTATGAAGAGTGTCACCTAGCAGAAGATCGTCATTTGTGAACGTGACTTTTTTCTCACAAGCATTAACTTCTTGAGGAGTGGACTCAGTGAGCTTTTCCAAAGATGGTGCCAACGGTAGGTCATCACTCTTTTTTTCCCTTTTGTCAGCATTGCAACAAGAGGCCTCAACACGATCATGGGAAATCTTCGTGCGGAACCAAGATGGCAAGAAATCCTCCAAGGTCATTGTATGTCGTGTCTTTTGAGGGTGGTGCATCTCCACTTTTGATTTCTTCAAATGCCTAACTGGATTCTATTTCATTGGTATTTTTACCATCATCTTCCTTGTTGGTTGTTCTACTGATTCTTTTTGTGGGCTCCCTTTGTGGCGCCTACGATGAGTCACCAACGTCCAACCTTCATCATCATCAGGTTGATTGTCTTCAACTTTGTTGTTCTCCAGTAATTCTTCATTTTTGATTCCTTTTAAATTGCATAACTCATCCAGATTGAATGAGCCAAAAGTGACAGAGACTTGGTTCACGCTTGCTTTCTCATCTTCAAGCACGATCATCTTTTTGCGAGCCAAGTCCATAACTTTGTCCTTGAAGAAAAAGCACTTCTCTAGAGGGCGGCTCACAAGTCGATGGTATTTGCAGTAATTTGGGTCATTTGTTTTCCCAGCTTCATTTGATTGCTTCATCTCTGGAAGATCAATGAGATTTAACTCAAGGAGTTCTTCAAAAATAGTTGGCACATCGGAATCTAGAAATAGGTACTATTTCTCTTGCATTTCTTTTAGAGTCAACTTTCCACTTGGCTTATCGTGAAAAGATGTGGATTTCATACTCTGCTTCTTGCTCACCTTCATCGTGAACTTCATAGGTGACGTGTTGACATTCATAGCTTTTTTGCTTTCAGACTTGGGTACAAACTTGCCCCACCTCCTGACTTCTTCCTTGTCATTCCCTTTGCGAGGTTCATACATGGGCAGCTTTTCATTTCCAGCGGAGGCCATGCTCAATTTCATGTCATGAGCACGAGTTGCAAATTCTTCAAATGTGCCAGGCTTGATGCCTTGCAAGATGTAGCGCAATCCCCAATGCATGCCTTGGATGCACATCTCTATGCGTGAAGCTTCACCAAGCCTGTCTTTGCAGTTAAGGCTTGCATTCCTCCACCGATTGATAAATTCGATAACCGGTTCCCCCTTTCTTTGACGAGTATTTGTAAGTTCTATCATACTCACAGTATGTCTCGTACTATAAAAGCGATTGAGGAACTCCTGCTCTAGTTGATCCCAGCTATTGATAGATCCAGCCTCGAGGTCCGTGTACCAGTCGAAAGCATTTCCTTTTAGCGAGCGGACAAACTGCTTAATGAGGTAATCTCCATAAGTCCCAGCATTTTTGCACGTCTCCACGAAGTGCGCAACATGTTGCTTTGGGTTACTTTTACCATCAAATTGTTGAAACTTCGGAGGTTGATAGCCAGCAGGCATCTTCAACATATCGACCCTTGCACTGTACGGCTTTGCATATGTAAGGGAGGATTTGGCAGCAACTTCATATTTGTTATTAATGGTTCCTTCAATAAAATCCATCAATTGATCGATTGGAATCATCCCTTCAGATGAGACAGGAATAGCCTTAGTGGATGATACTTGTCTTGGGGGAGAGTCACTCTCTAGAACCTCTGGGAGCTTTCCAGGTGCATGGGTGGATTCCTCTGTTTTAAAAGGCAGAATTGGGACTCGCTCGGGGCTCGCCTCGGGGCAGAGCACTCGTAAAATGCCCCTGGGCTTATGTGTGGGGCTTAGTTCCGTGAGACTTACGCCTCGGCCATCGGGGCCTACGCCCCGAACACGCCCAATGCCCAGCGTACTGGGCTCGCCTAATAGAACTTTATGCAATTGTATGTAACTAACCTTGTAAATCCTCAAATTTTCTTACTAAATCATTGACTATTCAAAATTATTTTTTTCTTAATCATAAATTATTTAGTTGAGAGTATTTTATGTCATAATTAAAATAAAATCATTTCACGTTATCCACTAAGACTGCTATGATAGTTAATTTTTAATAAATCTTTCACTTAAAAATTATTTATGTATCAACTTTTGTTATGTCTTTACTATATAGTAGTCCATAATTTTTTTATAATTATTTTTCTAAATATTATTTTTTTCATGTTTACGAGATACAATACTTATTAATTTAATAGCTCAGTATTAGCTAGTAACTATTTACAAATAATTAGTTATTATGATATTGTATGGTGAATTATGTGTCACTTTATTAACTTGTTGAAACTTAAAAATAAATGATGCTAGAGAATCATATTTAAATTGTGAATTATGTTTTTATATAAATTTTCTTTCATATAGAAAGCATATTAAATAAAAGGAGTATTTTAAGAAAAATATCAAATTATAATATCGAAATTCTTTCAATATTCATTACTCCTCAAGAGATACATATAAGATTTCGTATCAAATACATTACTTTTGATGTTTGAGTTGTAACGACGTTGCATCTAATTTGCATATTATGATATTTGTCATACTTTTCTTATTATTCATAGTTGAATTATAATTTATAAATATTTTAAATAGATTATTTGTTATAATTATGTGATTTTAATGTAATTTTTATAATTATTTTTTATTTTTTACTATCTTAAAATTCTTGAAATTAGTAAAATTTAAAGATCCGTGGAACTTACGCCCCATGTCTCAGGGCTTACGCCTCGCCTCGTTAGAGGTAAAATGCCTCGCCTCACGCCCCCTCCTTTTAAAACATTGGTGGATTCTTCTTCCACCAAGATTTCCACCCTGTCTGTTAGCTTGTCAATTCTAGCCTCTTGATTGTGCATGCATTTGGTCAAGCCAGCGATTGCTTCCGTCAAGTTTGCCAACTGCTCCTCCATAGATGAAGTGTTTGTCACCATGGCTTGCATGATTGTCGTGGACAACGGAGAGTAGCATGGATTTTCACACAAATTGATCCTTGATTGGCTCACGCTATGTGGTGTAAGTGGGGAGGATCCATCACTTGAAGCATCATCATCTTCCTTCACAGCAGAGTGCTTGGATCCAGAGAGGTCAAGCAGAGCAAGAGTTTCTTGATCTTTTCAGCAACATCGTTTCCTCCTTCAGATGCATTTGTGGAAGATCTTGCTCCTTTTGAGGATGAAGATCTCAAAACAGGGGTTGATGCAGACAACACTTGGGGTACTTGTTGTCCTAAAGAGCTTTCTTTGCTCCTCGTAACTGGTCCGAAGCTTCCGAAGGTGACATCGAGGATGATTTCCACATCAGCATAGAACTTGGAGTTACCAGCCTTGGTGGAAGTTGAACCCGAGTTGATTTTCTTTGAAGCCATTTCAATGTTCTTGGACTTTGGTGATTGAAAAGTTGAGATGAGAGGTAGAGATTGTCCCACTGGGTGTGCCAGAATTTGTAGACAATAAATTGCGTCGAGAAAATAAAATCAAGACCGAAAAAATATCGCACCAATGGTAGTATTTTATTTCTAATATTTTGAGTGTTACAATCTCTATGAATCTTCTGATTCTTCTTTTCTTGTATAAATTCAAGGGCCTTTGAGCTTGATCTTAAATATGTAGTTGTCACCACGAACAATGATCTTGTTCTTGAGCTTTAGCTTGATTGCTTGAACTTGACCTTGATTTATTCTTCATTCTTGAGCTTGAACTTGATTTGTTCTTCGTTCTTGAGCTTGAACTTGATTTGTTTTTCATTCTTGAGCTTGAACGTGATTGCTTGAAGCTTAAAACTTGTAGAGAAATTTGCAGCGTTGATCCACGAGCTCTCTCTTGCTTCTTGTTATAACTTTTGGTGTCTTTTCTGAGTTATGAAGACCCCTATTTATAGTTGTGGAAGGGAAGAGTCATGATAAGAACAAACTCTTTCGGACCAATCAAATTGAAGTGTGACATGGCCGCATTTGATTGGCCAGAACATGTCACTTGCACACGTGGTGCAATTTCATTGGCTCTTTAATTTGACTTGGCATGCCTTGTCATTTTGACATGAGGCACGATCCCGTTGGCTCTTCTGTTTGACTTGGCGCGCCACGTCATTTGACACGTGGCACTGATCGGATCCAACTTCCCGCTACTAAAAAGCAGGAGAAGAGGGTCGCGATAGCTTTTACCCGATATGAGGGTCGGGATCGAATCCTCAGGGAGCTAGGATGGAATTTGGGTATCTACTTAGGTTAGATTTGCGTGAATGCTCTTAGACGATCTTCTTTTCATTTTTGGTTTTTCAATTATAACTACTTTTATCAACTACTAATTTGAAACTAAATTTAGCTACAAGATGATTGCTAAGGTTGTATTTAATGGGATGAAAGGCACTAGGGTCGTGACACTACCTAGGTGGCTAATTGACGGGTAGATGTTACTAAGGATAGATTGACATATTTGGGGCTTATGCTATAACCGTTGCACAATTGTACCCACTCTCACACCTCTCGGTAGAGAGAGTGATTTTGCCCAATTGACTCTCTCGAGACCAATTGGGTAGGCCAATTTGATCAAGCAACTAGGGTTCAAGTAGGGTGATTACTCTCTCGAGATTTAACCCGTTAATTGGGACTATCATTTCTCATGAGTCCATCCCAATTCCTTGTTTGGTCAATTTTTGGGTCATAAACTCTCTTTCTCAAGAAGAGTTAAACCCACTAAGCTTGAATCAATGTTTGCAACCACAAATTCTAAATTAAAACATAAAATCAACCCAAATAGCAAACACCCATAATCAATCTAACCCTAGATGGAAACACCCATCAATTACCCACACTAGGGTTGAGCCACAGCCCTAGCTAATGGGTTTAGCTACTCATGCTGGATACAGAAATTGAAGAAATAGATGAAGAACTAAGCATATTAATTGATTACTAAGAAGAAACTACAATAATCTATCGTTAATGAAGAGCAAAAGTGCCAAAAATGGCTACAAAACCGAGTCTCACGAGCGCAACTTTGTTTGAGATATAAAACTTAACCTAAAATGGTAAAATGTCCTATTTATACTAGGCTGGAAAAACTGGACAAAAATACCCCTACGGGGTCAGTGCGGGCCGCGCAAAATGGACCGCAGCCGCACTGGCTCTTGGACTTCAATTTATGCTTCTCTGAACTTGAGGACCGCGGACCGTGTGAAAGTGTACCGCGACCGCGGTGGAAGTTCGCGCGGTCCGCACAAGTACGATCGCGGACCGCGTTGCTTGGAATTGGCGAATTGTGAGCTCTCCGAATCTCTGCTCCGCGGACCGCGTAAAAGAGTAGCGCGGCCGCGGAGCCTGATCGTGGACTGCGTGAGTCTGACCGCGGACCGCATTAGTCGTGTCGCGCCCGCGTTGCCTCCAGCTTGGAAATTCCAACTCTCTGAACCTCCTAGTGCGGCCACATTCACTTTTGCGCGGTCCTCACTAGGTTCTCTTTTCCTCAATTTACTTAGTCTTTGACACTTGAGCAGGTTTCACTCCTTTTTGAGCCAATCTTTGACATTTGTCGCTTTGTCGATCAAACCTGCAATCAAGCACAACTTGTGAGCATTTTGGGACTATTTTGTAGCAATTTATAACCAAAGCATACGCAAGTAGGGGCATAAAACGTGTTAAAATCCCGACTTATCAACTCCCCCAAACTTAAACATTTGCTTGTCCTCAAGCAAATAAAATAAGACCCACCCCTTAAAGGACAATCCAAGCAAGTCCAGCTATCCTAATGTAACCTCAAAAAGCATCAATTGGGACTAACAGTTGCCCTCAATACAATTGGATCATTAACAACATTCAAACCTTGAAAACTATGGATCAAGTGTGACACAAGAGCATCAAGAATTGACTCATTACATCAAAGAACTCTCTCAATTACTTTGGTCGCTGTGGATCCAAAAATCAACTCTCCCTAAGCAAACCTCACCTTTTAGAGTATAAGCACACAAACCGAGGTTAATGGGAGTTCACTCTTCTCTCTCAAGGAAAGGTCACAAGTCCGGTTCTAGGTACCATATGCTTGACCCTCATGTAAAAATGCGAGTGTCATCCAACTCAAGATCATATAGGGCTTTTGTGGAGTTAATGTGAAGGCTTTTGGGTAAGGGTAGGATATGTTTTTGTTCAAGTGGGTTCAATCTTCCCTTAAACACTTCTTTTGATTCATTTGGCACAATTCACTTGACTCTTTGAGTCATTTCACCTCTTCCAAGGGGTTAGAGAGACACATTTCACTCTTTCTTATGCAATTCAAAACATTTCTCCTTTTTCTACTTTTTCCACACCTTTTTTCACTTTTGTTTTTCTTGAATCCCTTTTTATTCTTTTTCACATTGGGCTTTCTTTTTGTCTTTTTCTTTTCTTTCTTTTTCATTGCCTTCCTTTTCTTTTGCTTTTGTACCTTTTACCCCTTTGTTTCCTTTCTTGTCTCTCCCCCCAAACTTAGATTTTGCCATTACTCAAGGGAAGATGTGGGTGCCAAGAGAGGGTAGGATTTAGAACGGGTATAGGCTTGTAGCATTGGTTCTTGAAAGAAGAAGGTTTAAGGCTCAAAAGGGGTTAGCTAGGGATTATCTCATTGGTAGGCTATGGAATTGTTCAACTTATCATTTGGATCAAGGAGAGCCTATAATCACTTCTCAAGTCGAATTTCACTCAAAATTTCGCCTCAACAAACATTCAGGGCAAGTTCTAGACCATTGGCTCGGGACTTGGACTCATAATTCAATTTCTCACCACACACACTCAAGGATTGCTAAAGACATAGAGTCGAGGGCCCACAACAACCTTAGATACGATTGAGCACACAATAGTCCCGAAAGACCACATGATGTTTGTTTGGTCAACACAAGAGTCTCAAGGTCACTACTTTCACCATCCTAAACACAACCACTTGTCTTTGACCATGGGATCAAAGGCAAATGTGTTAGGCCCAAGTGAAGCTATGCTTGAAGTACCCTTAACTAAAAAAACTACAAAAAACAAAAGAAAAAACAAAAACGGACTCAAACCCTTAAGAAGGTTGTCACGCCATCCATCATCGGGAAGAGCCACCCGGTTCACACAATACTCCACCCTTGGAAAGAACCGTGGCATTAAGAAAACCAAGGGCTTATTGAAAGCGCCAAAAACAAGATAAAAAGGCTGCGAGCCTATCTACTAAGCTAAAAGTGAAAATGAAAAATTTGTACGAAAATAGAAAATAGAATGAATATTTACAATAGGGGATTAGAATATACAACGGGGGATGAATATATACAAAAATGTAACTTTATATACAGACCAAATAGAAGGTAAAAAGTATGATAAAGATACTGAATGTAAAGTTATATACAGCCCAAAATAGAAAATCAACAGAAACATAAACTAAGTCAACTAATATATACAGCCATCCAGATAAACAAAAAAAAAAGTAGGGCGCACCCCCACGAATAAAAGCTGGCATTGTCCCCAATGCCAACTATCAAACTAAGCATCAAAAAGTCATAAGAAAGGATATAGGAGCTCCCTAAGCCTGGTCCGTCTGCATGGGATCATTAGTGGTCCCCAAGTCCTCTGTATGTGCGGGAACCTCAGACTGGTTCCCGGTCTCCTGCTGCTCAGCTGCTGGGACTGGGGCCTGTTCCTGGACCGGCTGGATGTCAGGTGCATCATGAGGCAAACTGGAGGAGGCCTCCTGTGGGGCTGCCACCTCAATAACTGCATCAGCTGTACTGGGGAGCTTCCTCTTCTTCCTTGGCTGCCTGGGTGCCTGCTCCTGCTGTGGCTCTGCTACTGGTGCTGCTGCTGGGGCTGGGTCCCCGAATAGCAAGTCTAGAGGCATCTGGTCTGCCAATAGCTTGTCCACATCTGTCCTGAGCTGTTTTACAGACTCCTTGGAAGCCCGTGATTTCCTCATCTTCTTGTGCTCCTTGGCAAGCTCCTTCAGAGCCTTGCCATGTGACTCCACCGCTGTAGACAAGGCAGACTATGTCTCCATAATCTTTTCCTGGTTCTCCAGGAGCTTCTTCAAAGTGTCCTCAATGGACTGAGGAATCTGAGCTAGCTGAGGTGCTAACTGGGACTCAATGGAGGAAGACAATGTAGACAACTTGGATGTCGCAGCTGACATCCAGTTGTTCAAACTGGTCAGTGTCTGGCTCAACTGATGGGCAGTAATGGGATACTTCCGGGAAGATGGGATTCTCGGGTCAGCTGAAGTACTGGGACCAGCAGTAGAGGAAGGTCCTGGAGGCAAGTCCTCAACTGTAGTGGCAGCAGGCATGGTGGAAGGCTCAGTAGAAGGTTCTACCGCAACTGGCTCCTCAGACTAGCCAGTTGGGGCAGATGCAGGTGGCTTGTAATTTTTGTCTTAAAGGTTGTCTGGGCCCTTCATACTGAACCAGGTGAAAGGAGCCACTGGCCTGACCTTGATATCAAATGGTTTCTTCTCCACTTCCAGGTCCTTGAAGTACATGGTGAGGGTGTTGGGAAAAGGGTAGTTCCAATCATGCTCTTGCCCCACAGCAGTAATCACACGGGACATCACATTTCCCACATTGATAGGGTACCCGACCATGATGGGATGCAACAAGAACAGCCCGGGTAAGTAGGAATAGTCTGACTCGGTAGGGTAGGTACGGGTACAACGGNTGGCCAGTTGGGGCAGAGGCATGTGGCTTGTAGTTTTTGTCTTTAGGGTTGTCTGGGCCCTTCATACTGAACCAGGTGAATGGAGCCACTGGCCTGACCTTGATATCATATGGTTTCTTCTCCACTTCCATGTCCCTGAAGAACATGGTGAGGGTATTGGGAAAGGGGTAGTTCCGATCATGCTCTTGCCCCACAGCAGTAATCACACGGGACATCACATTGCCCACGTTGATAGGGTATCCGGCCATAATAGATGCAACAAGAACAGCCCGGGTGAGTGGAATAGTCTGATCGTGGGTGGAGGGGTCAAGCCGACTGCACACAAAAGACAACCAACCCCGAGCCTCAAAGTTGAAAGTCTTCCGATAGATTTTGGTTCCTGCTCGCACCCACTCTGGAACAGTACCCGGGATTTCCAGGTATGAGACTAACCACGGACGAGCTTCTTCACCCATTGCCAACTTTTCATTATACAGGGTCTCATCCTCGTCATCGAACCCTAAATATTCATTGAGTGCATCCCAGTAAAGATCACCTTTTTGTTCCGCACTTTGGTTACTTTGGTGCCCTTCAAGATGTGGGCCACATTGCTGTAGAACTCCTTGATCATGTGCTCATTTGCCTTTACACAGTGACTCCGAAAGTGCTCCCAATTCGCTCGAGTGTGAAATTGTCTATGCACATTGGGAAGTAGAGGTAGAAGGTCTCGCTCAATAAAACTCCTTTCAAGGATCAACTTTCGTTTAGGCCACCATACCCTGAACTTGTGGAATGCTAACTGACTGACGAATCTATCCTCCCAAGCTGCGGGATCTCTAGTCCGGTCAACACCCCCAACCTGAGGTACACCACACTGGGTAACTCTTCATCACTGTCCTCACCACCTCCATCACCTTTGCCTGTACTCTCCCCAGATAATGAAGCTGTGGGGGAGGTGGAGTACTCACCGCTGCTGGCTACTGAGCCTTCAAACGACTCAGACGATATACGTTGTTGAGCTTGGGCAGCTGGAGGTGAAGGAGCTGGCATTGTGTCGGAGGAGGGGTCTTGTGAAGGCATGTACTCACTCCCCGATTGGTCATCATCTGGTTCAGCAATCCTCAGTGTTTTCCTTGTTACCAATTTAGGTTGGGGAGTGAGTTTAACTTGTTTTCCTTTGCCTCCCCGGGAGGGATCACCTCGGCCGGGTTGTTTTGTACCTCCTCCTCTTTGCCTTACCATTATCTACAAGCAAACACATCTAACATTGTTAGTTTAAGCACAGTCATTGAAACAGGTGAATGAAATAGATTGCAGACATAAGGGCGGAACACAGTTGCAGCACAGTTACAGAACATTGCACCGCGGCGCGTACAAACAGGAGTGCGGCCGCGTTGGAGGCACCGCGGACCGCGCAAAAGCGACCGCGGTCCGCGCTGGGCAAAGGCCCAAATTAACAACTCTCTGAATCTCCCACCGCGGTCCGCACAAAATGGGGTCGCGGCCGCGGTGGGCCAGCGCGGACCGCGCTAAGTGCAATGCGGCTGCGCTGGGAACAATTTTAGCTTGCAGTCAATCAACACCGCGGTCCACACAAAAAGACAACGCGGACCGCGTCAGGGCACCGCGGACCGCACTAAGGCGACCACGGGCCGCAGAGACTAGGGTTTACTGGCACTAAGTTAGGGTTGTATTTTTGCCATTTTTGTTCAAAGTTTTACACCTACTTTGTCCCTACCCATTTGCCGACTCAATATGCACAGAAAGCAGCCCAAAACTAACATGTAAACTAATCTAAACTATCAAAACAGAGAAAAATGAGAAGAAACAGAAGTTATGGGCTAAATGTAAGAAAATAAAACGAAAAATTAATCACTAAATGAACAAGAGATGAATGAAATGTTACCAGATGTAAAGATGAAGTGCAATTTAAACAATCTTAAAGCAAGAATCACGGGCTCAGTGAAGGATGAACAGTAATTTGGGGCTCTGAGAGTTTAGAGGTCGAAAAGGGTAAAAGGAGACCCTTGGGGTCTATTTATAGACAAACCGTGGGCCCATACTCACCTACCAGCGCGGCCGCGCAAAAGCGACCGCGGACCGCGCTGGATTTGTTCCATTGAAGCTTTAGTAGGCAGCCTCCGCGGACCGCACAAATGAGACCGCGGCCGCGGAGGCCCACCGTGGACCGCACTAAATGGAATGCGGCCACGGTGGAAAACATTAGAGAGTACCATATTTAGACCATGCCAGTGCAGACCGCGCAATGTGTACCGCGGCCGCGCTGGCAAACTTCAGAGACTAGTCAAAATTTTTCGACTTGTTTTGCACTGCATCAACACAATCCCTGCAACATCTCACAACCAATTAGCTCAAAAATCCTAAACTACAAAGAAAATCAAAGAAAAAGAAAAAGACATGGGTTGCCTCCCAAGAAGCGCCTGATTTAACGTCGCGACACGACGCGGGTTACCAACACATCATTTGAAATGTACCATAGCCACCACGTGGCCATCATCAATCTTCCCAAGATAATGCTTTACACGATGTCCATTGACTCTGAATATTTCACCATTCTTGTTCCTTAGATCAAGAGCACCAAATGGGTTCACGAACACCACCTCAAATGGCCCACTCCACTTTGACTTGAGCTTTTGCGGAAACAGACGTAACCAGGAGTTGAAAAGAAGAACCATATCACCAACTTTGAATTCCTTTCCCCGAGCATATTTGTTGTGAAGATACTTCATCTTTTCCTTATACAAGGACGAGCTGGAGTAGGCATGAAATCTAAATTCATCAAGCTCATTAAGTTGCTCAACACGGAGATTCATTGCAACATCCCATTCCAAGTTCAACTTTCTCAAGGCCCACATAGCTTTGTGCTCCAATTCCACCGGAAGATGGCAAGTTTTCCCAAACACCAACCGGTACGGGGACATACCAATTGGGGTTTTGTAAGCCGTCCGGTACGCCCATAAAGTGTCATCCAACTTTTTCGACCGGTCCTATTAGCATTGACCGTCTTTGACAAGATACTCTTTATTTCTCGGTTGGAAACTTCCACTTGACCATTAGCTTGAGGATGATAGGGGGTGGTCACTTTGTGATTTACTCCATACTTGGAAAGCAATGAATCAAAAGCCTTGTTGCAAAAGTGAGACCCCCCATCACTAATGATAGCACGAGGGGTGCCAAACCTTGTGAAGATACTCTTTTTCAAAAATGCCACAACACTCCGGGCTTCATTGTTGGGTAAAGCCACGGCTTCAACCCACTTTGAGACATAGTCCACCGCCACGAGAATATAAGTGTTCCCATAAGAGCTCACGAAAGGACCCATGAAATCAATGCCCCAAACATAAAAAATATCCACCTCGAGAATCGTATTGAGAGGCATCTCATCCCTTTTTGAAATTCCGCCGGCTCTTTGGCATGCATAACATCTCTTTACCAAGTCACTAGCATCCTTAAACAAAGTCGGCCAATAGAAATCTCAACTCAAGACCTTTGAAGTCGTCCTCACCCCTCCATGATGGCCACCATAAGGGGAGGAGTGATAAGCTTCCAAAATGCTCAATTGTTCACCTTCCAGGACACATCTTCTAATCACACCATCCGTGCAAATTTTAAACAAATACGGATCATCCCAATAAAAATCCAAACTATCCCGCTTGAGTTTCTTCCTTTGGTTGGAAGAGAGCTTACACGGGACAATTTCGGTCACAATGAATTTGGTGATGTCCACGAACCATGGCATGTCACACATTGAAACGGAAAGAAGTTGCTCGTCGGGGAATGTATCATTTATTTCAAGGCCGTCACATGGCCTCTCTTCTTCCTCCAACTGGGACAAATGGTCCGCAACTTGATTTTCACTTCCCTTCCGGTCCACTATATCTAAGTCAAATTCTTGGAGAAGTAACACCCATCTCATCAATCTTGCCTTGGAATCCTTCTTGGTCATCAAATACCTAAGGGCGGCATGGTCCGTGTGCACAATCACCTTGGCCCGCATAAGATAATGCCTAAATTTCTCCATGGCAAATACAATGGCCAATAACTCCTTCTCCGTCACCGTGTAATTTCGTTGAGCTTCATTCATAATCTTACTTGCATAATACACGGGATGAAACATTTTGTTAACCCGTTGGCCTAACACCGCCCCCATCGCAACGTCACTTGCATCACACATTAGTTCAAAGGGCAAACTCCAATTAGGTGCGGTGATGATAGGAGTTGGGGTCAACTTGTGCTTTAAAAGTTCAAAGGCCTCCATGCATTTTTCATCAAAAACAAACTTGGCATCTTTCTCTAGCAACTTGCAAAGTGGATTCACAACCTTCGAGAAATCTTTGATAAACCGCCGGTAGAACCCGGCATGCCCAAGAAAACTCCTCACCCCTTTGACAGAAGTGGGGGGAGGAAGCCTTGAAATCACCTCGATCTTTGCCTTGTCTACCTCAATTTCATGTTTAGAGATCTTGTGACCCAACACTATACCTTCTTCAACCATAAAATGGCATTTTTCCCAATTGAGAACTAGGTTAGTTTCTTCACATCGTGCCAAGACTCTATCCAAATTCACCAAGCATTCTTCGAAGGAGTCACCAACCACACTAAAGTCATCCATAAAGGCCTCCAATATGTCTTCCACCATGTCGGTGAAAATAGCCATCATGCAACGTTGGAAGGTCGCCGGAGCAATGCATAACCCGAGTGGTATCCGGGAGAGCAAATGTACCATAGGGGAATGTAAAAGTGGTCTTCTCTTAGTCCTCTGGGGCAATTAAAATTTGATTGTAGCCCGAGTACCCATCCAAAAATCAATAGAAGGCTCTCCCCGCAAGGCGATCAAGCATTTGATTGAGGAATGGCAAGGGAAAATGATCCTTGCGGGTCACCTTGTTGAGTTTCTGGTAGTCCATACAAACTCTCCACACGATAATGGTCCGAGTGGGAATAAGCTCATTGTTTTCATTTGTCACCACCGTCATCCCTCCTTTCTTTGGCACACATTGGACCGGAGAGGTCCATGAACTATCTGAGATTGGATACACCACACCCGCATCAAGCCATTTGATCACCTCTTTCTTCACCACCTCTTGCATTGCTTCATTTAGCCTCATTTGATGTTCTAAGGACGGCCTTGCATCATCCTCCAAGATAATTTTATGCATGCAAAATGCGGGGCTTATTCCCCGAATGTCCGCCAAAGTCCATCCAATTGCCCTTTTTCGCCTTTGAAGCACCTCCAAGGTGGCCTCAACCTGCAAGTTAGTAAGGCAAGAAGAAAGAATAACTGGAAGAGTTGAATTAGAGCCTAGAAATTCATACCTGAGGTATGGAGGAAGTGGCTTCAACTCCAACACCGGCGACTCCTCAATTGATGGTTTTGTTGGTGGAGTTTTCCGGTTTTCAAGATCCAAAGACAACTTTCCAGGCTCATAAGAATATGAGCCCATCCCATGTAGAGCATTGACACACTCCACCCGGCTTGCATCATCATTTTCATCAAGGTTTAGTAGCACGGCCTCAAGGGGATCCTCCACGTTGATCATGGCACTTGTATCATCCACAATCACAGATGTGACTATGTCCACAAATGAGCACACCTCGGTGCTATTGGGTTGCTTCATGGATTTGCAAGCATGGAAAACCACCTTCTCATCCCCCACACGGAATGTCAACTCACCCGCCTCAACATCAACCAAAGCCTTCCCCATAGCTAGGAAAGGTCTCCCAAGGATAATCGGGACTTCAAAGTCCACTTCACAATCCAATATAACAAAGTCGGCCGGCAAGATGAATTTATCAACACGGACAAGTACGTCATCAATTATACCCAAAGGCCGCTTCATCGACCGATCCGCCATTTGAAGTCTCATTGAGGTTGGCGTAGTTTGTCCGATTCCCAATAATTTTTGATATCTTATTGGGGCGCTTATACCAACGAATTCTTGTTCACTTGGTTGTTCTTGAAGACCAAATAGGCATCAAATTTATGCTAGCCCCCAAATCACAAAGGGCCTTGGCAAAATCCACAGTACCGATAGTGCAAGGAATAGTAAAAGCTCCGGGGTCTTCAAGTTTCGGGGCCATAGAATGCACTATTGCACTCACTTGGTAAGTCATTTTTATTGTTTCACAATCCATGGAGCGCTACTTCGTGACCAAATCCTTCATGAACTTTGCATAGCCCGGCATTTGCTCCAGTGCCTCCACCAAAGGTACATTGATTGTAAGGCTTTTCATCATATCTATGAACTTCTTGAATTGATTATCACTCTTTTGCTTTGCTGACCGTTGAGGATAAGGTGGAGGTGGTCTAGGCAAAGGTGCCTTAGCTTTGGGCACCACCGGCTCGAGCATATCAATCACGTGTTCCCTAGATGGGTTAACGGCATCTTGTGTTTCCACCTCGGCCTCATCAATATCTATCCTCACCTCATTGTTCACATTTGTCTCAACCACATCTTCAACAATCAAAGGACCCACATCTTCTTGGAACCCAACATCATCTTCCACAACTTAATTTTCATTCGAGGCATGCACATCACCGCCTCTCCCACTTCTTGTTGTAACCGCCATCACATGATTGTTACCTCCCTTCGGGTTCACCACTGTATCACTTGGTAGAGCACCCTTAGGTTGAATATTCAACGATTGAGAAATTTGGCCTAGTTGTACTTCTAAATTCTGAACAGAGGTATTGTGGGAAGCCAATTGAGCATCGGAGTCTTGGTTCTTCTTCATCATTTGTTCGAACATCATTTCTATTCTCCCCATATCACTACCCGAAGAACTAGACCCTTGAGATTGAAAGGGAGGTGGATTGTTCGGTTGTTGATACATCGGGGGCCTTTGAAAACCTTGCCCCCGGTTGCCTTGATTTCCACCATTATTCCACCCTCCTTGATGTTGTTGCTCCAATTATTATTGTTCCCGTTCCAATTGCCTTGATTGTTATCTTGGTTCCCCCAATTGTTGTTTTGGTTGTTATTGTTCCAATTTCCACCACCTTGTTGTTGATTGTTATTATTCCAATTACTGCCGCCTTGTTGATTGCCCCAATTTTCTTGGGGACACCATTGTTGATTCCCTTGATTTCCTCTATTCCTTTGGTAGTTATTGACATATTGACATTATTCGCTTTGCTCATCATAACACTCATTTGAAAAACCACTACCATCATCATATTGATCACAATTCCCTTGAGATTGTTGCCTTCTTTGCCTTCTCTTAAGCATATTCACTCCTTCCATGGCATTGACTTGGCGGGGATTTTGGACTTGTTGTAATTGCGCCTTCGCCAATTGATTCATAGTAGTAGTAAGCTCGGCAATAGCTTGACCATGGTCATGCAACTCCTTGTGCAAATGGATCACCGTAGGGTCGCCTTGAGGGACATTTGCCCTACTTTGCCAAGCTGAAGAAGTGTCGGCCATTTCATCAAGTATATCACATGCTTCTTGGTATGAAAGTTTCATAAAGTTCCCATCGGCAAATTGGTTCACAATGCATTGATTAGTGGTGTTGATGCCCCGATAGAAAGTTTGTTGAATCATTGCCTCGGTCATATCATTGTTTGGGCACTCTTTCACCATTGTTCGAAATCTCTCCCATATTTCATGCAAGGGTTCCGTTGGCTCTTGCTTGAAAGCCAAAATTTCATCCCGTAGCACCGCCATGTGACTCGAAGAAAAAAACTTGGAAATGAACTTGTCCGCCAATTCATCCCACGTTGTGATGGAATGATTTGGTAGCCTTTCTAACCAATCCAACGCCTTTCCCCGAAGAGAAAACGGGAAAAGCCTCAATCTCAACACATCCTCGGACACATTTGTTTGCTTGCTCCCCCAGCATGTATCTACGAACCCCTTCAAGTGCTTGTAAGCATTTTGGTCGGAGGCGCCCGTAAAATACCCTCTTTGCTCGAGCAAGGTCAACATGACATTTGTGATTTGAAAATTTCCCGCCCGGATTCGGGGAGGAACGGTGGCGCTCGCATAACCTTGATTTGGGAGCACTCTCGGAGCCACTCTTGGCAGTGGCGGAGGAGGGTCTGGAATATTGTTGTTGTCATTTGCATTGGCCTGACGGCCTCTACGTGGAACTTGAGGTAATTGAACCTCTTCAGGCTCAAGATCATCTACCTCATCCCCCGCATTCACGTTGCCAAGAGGGTCATTTGCATTGAGAGCTATTTGTACCTGAGTAATCGACACAAACAAAATTAGTAAATAAGAAGTAAAGAAGAGCAACACACAAACTACTAATTAGATAGCCAAAAGTCGTAAGCTCCCCGGCAACGGCGCCAAAAAGTGATCGGATCCAACTACCCGCTATTAAAAAGTAGGAGAAGAGGGTCGCGATAGCTTTTACCCGATATACGGGGCCGGAATCGAATCCTCAGGGAGCTAGGATGGAATTTGGGTATCTACTTAGGTTAGATTTGCGTGAATGCTCTTAGATGATCTCCTTTTCATTTTTGGTTTTTCAATTATAACTACTTTTATCAACTACTAATTTGAAACTAAATTTAGCTACAAGATGATTGCTAAGGTTGTATTTAATGGGATGAAAGGCACTAGGGTCGTGACATTACCTAGGTGGCTAATTGACGGGTAGATGTTACTAAGGATAGATTGACATATTTGGGGCTTATGCTATAACCGTTGCACAATTGTACCCACTCTCACACCTCGTGGTAGAGAGAGTGATTTTGCCCAATTGACTCTCTTGAGACCAATTGGGTACGCCAATTTGATCAAGCAACTAGGGTTCAAGTAGGGTGATTACTCTCTCGAGATTTAACCCGTTAATTGGGACTATCATTTCTCATGAGCCCATCCCAATTCCTTGTTGGGTCATAAACTCTCTTTCTCAAGAAAAGTTAAACCCACTAAGCTTGAATCAATGTTTGCAACCACAAATTCTAAATTAAAACATAAAATCAACCCAAATAGCAAACACCCATAATCAATCTAACCCTAGATGGATACACCCATCAATTACCCACACTAGGGTTGAGCCACAACCCTAGCTAATGGGTTTAGCTACTCATGCTGGATACAGAAATTGAAGAAATAGATGAAGAACTAAGCATATTAATTGATTACTAAGAAGAAACTACAATAATCTATCGTTAGTGAAGAGCAAAAGTGCCAAAAATGGCTACAAAATCGAGTCTCACGAGCGCTGCTTTGTCTAGGATATAAAACATAACCTAAAAATGGTAAAATGTCCTATTTATACTAGGCTGGAAAAACTGGAAAAAAATACCCCTGCGGGGTCAGTGCGGGCCGCCCAAAATGGACCGCAGCCGCACTGGCTCTTGGACTTCAATTTATGCTTCTCTGAACTTGAGGACCGCGGACCGCGTGAAAGTGTACCGCGGCCGCGGTGGAAGTTGGCGCGGTCCGCACAAGTACGACCGCGGACCGCGTTGCTTGGAATTGGCGAATTGTGAGCTCTCTGAATCTCTGCTCCGCGGACCGCGTAAAAGAGTAGCGCGGCCGCGGAGCCTGACCGCGGACCGCGTGAGTCGTACCGCGCCCGCGTTGCCTCCAGCTTGAAAATGCTAACTCTCTGAACCTCCTATTGCGGTCGCATTCACTTTTGCGCGGTCCGCACTAGGTTCTCTCTTCCTCAATTTACTTAGTCTTTGACACTTGAGCATATTTCACTCCTTTTTGAGCCGATCTTTGGCATTTGTCGCTTTATCGATCAAACCTGCAATCAAGAACAACTTGTGAGCATTTTGGGACTATTTTGTAGCAATTTTTAACCAAAGCATAGGCAAGTAGGGGCATAAAACATGTTAATATCCCGACTTATCAGGCACCAACCTGGGCCTCTAGGAAGATGACATCTTGGGCCTAATGAAGTGGGCTCATCACTGTAGCCCAATTAAATGGGCTGGCCCAATGGATTAAGATTTATTTATTTAATCCATATGTATTAGACTTATATAATTAATTCAATTATATTAGCCCATAGTATTTATTTGGACCAATATATCTTGAATTCAAAATATAATCCAAATTATTTTATGAATTTAATTTCAATAAAATTCATATGCCTACAGTCTCGATATGTCAATTATTTCAAGAATAATTTTGAAAACTACTCTTTATGTGCAATTAAAGAATGATTAATTACATGTACAGTACGTCGAAATATCGATTTTGAAAATAAATTTACACAATTAGAAATTACATAAAGTCACTAAAACTTGATATTACTTTTTATTGTTAAAAACATTTTAAGAAGTTCAAAATATCCACACTAATTGAAAGACAACTAATTTGATTTCGCTAATAACAATAATAATTAAATTTTGTTTAGGAATGAAGGAGCACCTCAAAAAAGGGGAAGGAAAAGTTAGAGTTAAATTAATTAATTTAATGAGAAATATTAAAAATACTGAATAATATTCGTGAAATTATCTTAGCCCAAATATGATAATCGTAATTAATTAAATTAACCTCACAAATCAACTGGGGTTCGTGAATTAATTCCTTTTATAAAAATGGAAACATTCATAGGTATTTTGGCGGGTTGGTTTGGACGGACACGAAACCAGAATTAGAACATTCATTGTTCCATGCAACAATTAATTGGACACACTTTTTACCCATGCGATTGCAATTCCCCCACCAAACTCACCAGATTTTAGTAGCGCTTGAAATCCGAATTTCTCCTCTCCCTCTAAAACCCTTCTCTTTTTTCAATTTCAAAACCCTAACCCCCAATTTTTCTCAATCTTCTGGCTTTCGGTCTCCGATTAGTACTCAGAACAACCTTAGTTTCCTTAACTAAGTTGTTTTGAATGCAAAATGCCTCTCAACTCGCCTGCCATGGCACATAATGACGCTGAATTAGGTGGAAATGAGTCTGATCTGAAGCCACAACTCACTAAAATTGCTAACCTTTCTGAAGATTTTGAAAAGAAGGCACGTTTCTCTTGCTAAATTTATGACTAGCGCTTCTCTGTATCTTGCCCTTTTTTTTTTCTTTGTGGTTTATGCTATGTTTCCTACTCCTAGTTTTGTACGAATGTTGGTTCAATTATGCCTCGTATTAGGTTATTATCTTTAGCATTGTTGCAAATGACAGTATCGTACTACTCATTTTTACTTTTTATCTGCAAACGAAAATTGGGGGTTATAAGCTTTGTTTTTATATTTACTGGTAATTGTTATATTCGGATTTCAACTCAAAGTTATGATATTTCCTCTTGTTGCTTATATTTATGAAATTGATGAATTAATCTGTTTGATCAGTTCGCAGTATTATATGGTGCTTTTCCTTGATATCTATGTCTATTTCTAGAAATATTTGAGACTTGCAAATTGACCTGTGTTTTACTTTCCTGTCTTGTTTAGTAGCTTGAGATATAGTTCAATTAATTCCTGGTGTTATACAGACTTCAAGCAAGAGATTGAAAGATGTTGAAATTTATGTCCCTATAGTCTATGGAACAATTGCTTTTTGGCTCGGCAGGAAAGCCACTGAGTAAGTGGACATTCTTTTTAGTGCATTTATTTGCTCAGAGTATTATGCTTATTGAGACAATCATAATATATGGGTTTTTTCAATTAGAACTCAGTCGCATAGGTGGTCAGTATATGTTCGCGGAGCAACAAATGAGGATCTTAGTGGGGTAATCAAGAAAGTTGTTTTTCAATTGCATCCAAGTTTTAATAATCCTGTGAGAGTGGTAGAATCACCACCCTTTGAGTTGTCAGAATGTGGTTGGGGTGAATTTGAAATTGCAATATCCCTTCACTTCCACGATGATGTTGGCGAAAAGAAGTTGGATTTGTAAGTTCTGCACTTGGTGCATGAGCTTCTTTTTTGTTTTAAAGTTTGCTGGCAGTGTGGATATACTTTCTCTGCTCTTCTTTTCCCAGGTATCATCATTTGAAGTTATATGCAGAGAATGAGCCTGGTACCCAGTCAACAAAGAAACCTGTTGTTGTGGAAACCTACAATGAGGTTGTATTCCCTGATCCTCCTGAGGATTTCTTTTCACGAATCCAGAACCATCCTGCAGTAATCGTGCCACGGCTTCCGGCAACATTCAAGTTTCCTCCAGGTAAACATTCTTTTCTGAGATTGTTTGGCTCTGCTGCTGGAGCAACTTGGTCCATTCAGTTTGTAAATTTCTGCTTTATGTTTCTTAGCACCAATTGAGGATTCGCACGTGTTGAAGAGAGGTGATACGAAAAACCATCCTCTTAGTCAGTGGTTCATCAATTTCTCCGAGGCTGATGAGCTCTTGAAACTCACAGCAGCTCGTCAGACGGTGACCTTAACTTTAACTCTCTCTCTCTCTCTCTCTCTCTCTCTCTCTCTCACACACACACACACACACACACACACACACTCACACACACACACACACACACACACACGCACGCGCGCGTTCAGTACATCTAAACTTTGTTCAAAAAACATCATGCTCATTGATAGTAGAAATCATGTGTGGCTGTTCTACCTCCCTTGAGATAAAGCTGGAGGTGGAATTTCTTGTATCTGAAGTGGAGAAGCAACATATAGTTATTTAAGCTGATAGACTTATTGGTGACAGGAATTCTTTAATTCGGCTTAAGTGTTCACTTTCATCTCTGTATAAAGTTTGTAATTTACCTTATAATTTTTGGATGATTGGTAGAGCATAAGTGTATTCTCCAACACAGATTGGTTGAATGAGACTTATGTGTCAACATTTGTCATTATGCTTTAATTTCTCTACACTGTCATGAGTTCTTTAACTTGTATCTTTCAGTGCTAGGTACGCATATTCAGCTTTCCTTTGACATGGATAAACTGCGTTGTCTAGACCTGAGAGTGCCTTATTCTCCTTTAGACTGTCATTATCTGCTTCATTAGGGTTTTAAGGGGAGCTTCAAACATATGAATGCCTTTGGTTCTCACGAGACCTAGTGCTTTTTGTTTATCAGAGAAGCAGCTGACTACTTGATAAAATAACCCAGTTTCACCATGATAATGATAATGGTTCAGAGCTTTAGCTACACTGTGCCAGTGATTCAAATTCCTAATAGATGAACTCATAACATTTCAAGAAATAAGTATTTTATAAGTGCCTCAATATGCAAATAAGTACATTCAAAGGCTTCATTTTGAATGAAATTAGATATTTTGTCAACATGTTTACAGCTGGCATTGACAACCTTCTTACCTTGATTGTTTCTTTGTCTATCTTCTAATTTAGTCTCCTCTAAACTCCGCTGTTGAGCTATTTCAGCATTTGTAGCATTAGTAGTTTTCTATCAGCTAATTGATTGCAAGTTGGATTTGTCAGGTGCAAGCTCACATTGTTAAGCTGAGGAGGCAGTTGAGTGTGATGGATGAGCTACCCCAGACATTCAAACTGGATTCTGATTAGAGTATGTATGTGGTTTGTCTATCACATAAAGAACATGTGATGTCTATTTGTACATGTTGACAAGCTCAGTAGTGGAGTTATATTCTTTTCTCCATCCACGTCTCTTTGTTAAAATCTCCACCTGACCCTTCTACTAAACCCCAACCCCCCTCCCTCCTTTCATTTCTATCTCCTCATGCTGTGTAGGACAGGTGTGCTATGTCCTGGATAACGTCTAATGATATTTTCTGTAACATCTAGGATAGTTGTGTTAGTCTGGTTCCCACTGTAAAGAAGAATGTTATCAGGCTTTATGGTTAAACTCTTTTTGTCAAAAAAAAATGGAAGAAAAATTCCTGACTAAAGTCTTACTGGGTTGCTTTTCTCGGATATGTACATGAGACTTGAACGCTGCAATTGCTCCCTCAGTGACAGGTTTTACGCAAAGCTATACTCTTCACATTGGTAGTTATGTGACGGGTCTCCTCGATTTTAACATGGTCTTTTCAGTTTTCACAGTTCATTTTTCATTAGCTATGCCCTTGTTGTTTGTGGTCCTCTGGCTAAGTATGCCTGCACGTCTGTGTGGGCTTGCTGGGTGAACTCTCTAGCATGTGATGTGCATTAGCTGTTTCTTTTGGCTCTATATGTGATACTATGTGCTTGGCTTAGTCCTTTTGACTCATACTATATTTCTATAACGTGCTTTCAGTTAACATTGCACCGTCAACTTTTTGCAAAGAGAAGCCCGAATGTGATAATGTTCTCTTTTTAACTAGTGGTGTTGAATAGGCATGCATAGATATTTTCTGGTTGGTATTGAAAGTAAAGAATGACATTTCAATTACTACCATTAGTTTTGTTCGTAGAAGCAGCCATTCAAAATACTTTAGAATCAACAGTAGAACACTTCTTTAGCTGCTGAGTTTCTCCTCTCTGTTATCTGATAGTGAATGAACTAGGAGACCTTTTACCCCATTTTGTACTTTTTCCTGGTACTTAGCCTTGAGTGCGACCCTTAGAAGCTTTTTGTTTCTAGTGTTATAATTTATTTGTCATATACGAGAAGGTAGACTATTTAACCATAGTAGTACTGTCAACAAACTTTTCAGTTTCGGCGGCAGGTGTGCACTATGAATATATAATTAGCTATAAGATAAGCAGCCCTACTACTAAATATTATCCATAACTCACTTTATTGCTATTCCACAAGGCTTCAAACTTGAGGCAATAGAGAGCGTGGCGGTCATTTTGAAACATCATATTATTGATGAGTACATGAAGAAACCTTTTTCATTATTATAGCTGAAATCTTGTGGGCTAAATTGGTTATCTTCGTGCATAAGGATCTTAGTGATAGATGTGTGACGTTTGGAGTTGTCCTTCGTGAGCTTGTCCCCAATGAAAGAATGAGTGATATGTTTCTAGGTATTAAAAAGAGAAATTTCTAGAAACCACTATTGTTTAGTGGTTATTAACTTATTATAGTTACCATTTACTTAATTACTTCCTATAACTATCTTTTCAGTCGTTATTGAATGTATTCGATGTATTCAAGCTAAACTAGGCGAAAAAACAGGGCACGCCAGCTATCATCCGTTGTATTCATATGTATTCGCGAGATGTGTTCATGAATACAACGTAAAAATAGGCATCTCCAGCTGTTTAAAAACGGAAAGTGAAACAATTAATGCGATAGACTCCTAATATAACTCAACAAACTCAATTATAACATGCAAAATTATTAATCCAGTTGAGGAAAAGATTTCTCAAATGAAAAACACCCAAAAAACAGAGCAATATTCAGAGATTCAGTTCATCCTTTTTTTTGTGGTATATACTTACAACCTCTTCACCAATTTGTTGTATCCAACTGTATGGACGTGTATTCTGGCTAGTTGTATAATGTAGTCATGGTAGAAATTTAAAAATTACAGCATGTATAATGTTGTATTCATAATATATGTTTCTCTAACAAAATCTAAATACATCTAAAAGTCACTGTCTACAATCTAAATACATTTCAGTGGTTGTATTCATTGATTTTCTATTTATATTGAGAGTATTTTACTATATTTCTTTGTATTGTTGTTTTAAATACAGATGGATACAATTAGGTTGAAAATATAGATGAATATAGTTAGAACTAACAATGTATTTAAAGATGTTGTTGTATGAACTCAAATACATATAAATACATCCAAATACAATACTCAAAAATCACTGTACAAAATAAAAATCAGTGTATACCTTATCGAATACATATAAACACATCTGACTACAAGAATAACTATTCCGTTGGAATTGTCAACCGGCCAAGGGGGCAAAGAAAACCAAAAAGTACTGCCTCCCCTACTCCCAGAACCAACTTTGAGATGTCGTCTTGAATTACACTTCCTTTCACCTCTTCCACGCTTTGGATTTCTTCTCACTGAGATTTGATAGAAAAATGATCACGAACCAACGCGGGTGGAGCATCCAAATTCTCCTCGTCAAGAACATTATCAGACAATTCGTCCAAATCTGTCAGGAACGTATCAGCAAGAGTTGCCATCCGAGAAAGAAGCAAATTAGTTTGATCAGCTTGAAAAGAACATACTCTAGGATTTAATAAGGAGGTAGTATTATATAAAGAATGAGAGAGTGTTTAATGGCTTAATTGTAGAAGTAACCATAAATACATATTTTGCTATAAAAACTAAGTAGCTATATAAAATAATATATTAAAAGGATTTTTATTTATAATAAATAGGGTGTAAAGCTTTGCTATAGGAGGTAAAATTTCCTATTAAAAATCCAAGTTCCTCCATTAATTTTTACAATCCAAATAGCAGAGATGTTTTCTTTATATTTATACCTTTTCTTGTTAGATGGGTGCTTAGAGTGAGACACTTCACTCGAAAAGAACAAAAGAAAGGGCAACTGATTATTTAAACTGGCAATAATTTCCTCAAATTAGTAAATTGACTACGAAGATTGGTTTTAAAGCCCAAGCTCCTTGTATAGTTGTTTACCTCGAAAATATGAGTAACAATTAAATTTAATTTGTGGTTTTAAAGATATGTGATTTAGTTCAATACTAATTAATAACCAAGAAATAGGAAGTAGAAACGAAAGAAATAAGTGAATCAAACCAATGTTACTCAGCAGTAGTGACCTCGAGCTTAGTGACCTCGAGATGAACCAAGAACAATAAAATAAGAAAAGTAAAGAGAAAAGACAATTCTAATGAACAGTAAGCGAAAAGTAGAGAGTATATTCTTTGCCAATGATTAGATGATCTTACAAATGATTGGGGTGCCCTTTATATAATAGGGAAACCCTAAATAAGGTACATTTCTATTTACAGTAAGGAATATTATTGGTACAACTGTCTAACCGCCTGGTATGGAATCGTACAATTCTATTCCGGGATTTGCGCCATGATCTTGGGAACATGGCAAGAATCTCGCTCATTCTGTTAGAAATCCATAACGGCATTATTTCGAGGTCAGGCGTACTTAGCTTCGGTATTCATCGCACTCTGATCCCCGGGCCTCGCATCCTATCTTCAAGCTCGAGTCCGATCCATCGGTCGACTTCGACCTTGCCTGAACACGAGCTTAAGGCGACCCTTCGAGTCTATAGATCGAAGGCACGCGATCTTGACCGTATACAGATAGTCCCTGTGTTTCTTAGAGTAGGTCGATAAGAAACGATTTGATCTTTGATGCTCTGACACCTCGGTCCCAATGTCAATCTCGTGATGTCAGCGGCTGAAGTGACTGAAAGGTCGCTTTCGTGCAGTTCCCAAAGTCATTAATTGGAAGCGGCTGACGGTCGGCTATTTGGCTTCCCCAACACGCTTAAGTGACTTCTATAAATAGGCCAACATCAAAATTTTTGCAAACTTTATTTCTCTAATCGTTTCAAAACCTCATCAGCTCCTTTCGCTGAGTTCACCCTTCTCTTAAATTTGCCCTTACTTCGTCATCAACCCCTTCTCTCTGAATTTCTACATAATAATGGCCAACACATCTAAATCTGTTCCCCAAAAGGAAAAAGCCTCTTTATCATCGCGGTCGGCCAAAAGTAAAACGGTGGTGCCGCCTCGTATCGAGGAGTGTATTCCCCTGCCGTTTGAAACAACATCCGATTTCAAAATTGAAAAACCTGTATCGACACCAGGCCAATGTGAGATCATGTCCCGATACATCTGTTTGATAACCGAAGACGAGCTTGCGCAGGTAAAAAAGGACTGCAACTAGGAGAACAAAGATATAGTGATCCCTTTCCCCGAGGAGGACATCACTACATATAAAGTGGGGTACTTAAGCTTGTATACCTACCCATTCACGCTGGATCCCGCAAATCCAGCTCTGGGTCCCATAGATCAAGTCATTCTTGATTTTTGCCAACAATACCAAGTGACGCTTGGCCAGATCTGCCCTTCATTCTGGCGAATTGTTAATTTGATCAGATACTTCTCGAGCCAGGTCGAGGGGATGCCTTTTACCCTCGACCAGGCTGTATAGCCCTCGCCTTTATCGAGGTGGCTTGATAAAGCTGTAACGCCAATCCTCGAAATCTCTCTTCTCCAGCATCGATGAGTGTAACACTCCTCAAATTTATAAAAAATTTCAAGACTTGCTAAATGTAGATTTTTTTTTTTTAATATTAATTTATACTTCTATTACGGATTTAACCCCTTGTGATTTATTTTTGAGTTACTTTTCTATTGATAAAGAATTGGATATACAATTAGGGGAATATTAATAATTTTAATATCAGCAATATTTAGTAATATTTAAAAGTGGGTATCATTAATTATTAGTTAAGGCAAAAACAAAACAAAAAGAAAAAAATAATAAAACATAAAAATTGAAAAAGAAAAAAGGCTTAAAGCCTTGGAAAGAGTAAGAAACGTGTTTCATTCAAAAAGCAAAGGCTTAAAGCCTTAAAGCAATACAGAACTAATGTTCTATTTATTCACGCCAGCAGAGGCATAGAAAACGTTTAAAGCCTTACGAACAGAGTCAGCCAGAAATTGCTCACGCACGGGAAAATTCTAGGGTTCTTTACAACTCACTTATTCTTGAACTCAGGTATATAAAATTCCCTATTGTCAATTATCCTAAAGTAGTAATAGGTAAGAACTGAATAGTTATTCCCTTCTTTCTCTATATCGACAGTAAAGTTTCGTGTTTAGGTGCGAAACTTTAGAATTAATTAAAATGCACTGGTTGTTGTAGAATTCATTGTTTAACTGGTGTCAATTGGATTGGGGCTACGTATTGGCTCGACAAGTTTTGAGGTGAGTTGATATAACCCTTTACCAAAGTGGTTTAACTCACTAAAACATGCATACAAGGTGTTTGATGAATTGTCTGAAAGAGTTAATATGTAATTAATTTGAGCGAGTATAGTTGGTCGTTTCTCTCTTCAATGCTTCTAACAAAAAGATGGTTAAATACTTTCGTAACAACCATTACTGGACAAGTTGCTTCTTGATTTGGCTAGCAATTGAATTATAATATAAATAAGCTTAACGAGCAAATTTGCTAGAGAAGACTAGCTCCGGTTACTTCACAAAGCATAATCTAAAGGTTTGTTGAATGCTATTAAGAAGTCTCGTGGTTAAGATCCAAAGTTATCTCTATTTTTGACCTTACCATTTAAGTACAAATATTTTTAAGCTCCTGTCATAATCCCTGTGCACTTGAGATTTGAAAATATATTAACTTAAAAGTGTTCGAGCTAAAGTTTAGATGATTTATTATGATATATGTGCATAAATTTTCAGATTTTATGTTATTCTTAAATGCCATTTTCATGTTGAAAATTCATGAAGGATCAAGAATCTTTATAAATACTTTTGAATGTTTATTTCATTCTTATGCCATGCCTTACATTTAAGGATACCAGTGTAAGTATGTATAAAAGATTTAGACTTGAAAAGTCACAAGAAGAAGTTTTAGAAAGAAAAGATTTTTGGGAGTATCCTTTATTCTGAGAAGGGGTCATCGTCCAGGCCGAGGGTCCTGACCAAGGCGTTGACTTCCTGAAACTACTTGTGCCAAAGTAGGGAGCGCACGAGCCGAGAGTCTCGTTGCTGAGAATTTACTTAGCCATGCTAAGGTATGAGACATGAGCGCTGAGAACCATGAAGCGAGTGGCACCTCGTGAATTGGGCCTATTCGATCATGTTGGGATCGAACTCGTGCCGATCACACGGTGACTGAGACAGAATTAAGTCAGGATAGTTGGAACTCCCAAAGTATAAAGTGAAGTATTTTTTTTAAGAAAGAAAAAGAAAATAATTTCTTTTAGTATATTCATAAACTGCTATTATGCAATTATTTAGAATTATTCTTATAAGCTTTATGTTTTACATGCATTTAGAACCTTTGCTCGTAATGTATATGTTATTAAAGTTTCGCCTCTTGTTGTTGAGACTCGCTGAGTATAATGGATTGTACTGACGTTCTCTTTTGGGAACCTACGTTGGTCTGCGGTACAACGTAGGAACTGGATTTGCAGGCGAGCAGACTACGAGTTAGGACTTCCTTCTCTTCCAGTGCTATTGGTGAGCTCCGCTTTTGTTCGTGGATTATTCCTTAGAGTCATCTTTATTTAGTTATTTCTTTGTTACTAGAGAACTGGCCAGGAAATCTCATGTCCTGAGCAGTGCGTCAGTTTATCAGTAGTGTCACGACCCGAATTTCCCACCATCGGGATCGTGATGGCGCCTACTCGTGGTAGCTAGGCAAGCCAACTTATTTACCTTTCATTAATAAATAAATATGTTAACAATCTTTAGCATCAATAAGAAATATGGAATTTAATAATAATAATAATAGCGGAAGTCTAATTTATAAGTCTGAATCAAAACGCGGAATAGTCAACAATAGCCTCTACCCAAGATTTGGTGTCACATTACTCACGAACCACTAAGAATAAACTAAATACAAAGGTCTGAAAGAAATATAACAGCTGTCTGTCTCGAAAACAATGAGGCAACAGTCAAAAAGGAAAACATAAAGAAGAGACGCCGGGCCTGCGGACGCCTTCAAGGCTACCTCAGTCTCGTGATAATGAAAGCCTGCTCCCGTACTACTACTGTTGCTGCTCCTCAAAACCTGGACCTGTGCAAAAATGCACAGAAGTGTAGCATCAGCTCAACCGACCCTATGTGCTGGTAAGTGTCTAGCCTAACCCCGGCGAAGTAGTGACGAGGCTAGACCGGACACCACATAAACTTGTGCAGTCATAAATATACAGCGGAAATCGAATACAAGGCAATTAACAACATGGGAGGGGAAACATGCTAAGGGGAGATACAATATTAACAACAATCCAGAGTAACAACTAAAAACAGCTAGGTTCACAAAGAATAAAGAATCAATACTCAAATACAAACACATAGCCTCAATAACTGTTGCGGCGTGCAACCCGCTCCATAATTACTATTGTTGCGGCGTGCAACCCGCTCGACAAATACCACTGTTGCGGCGTGCAACCCGACCCATATCATTTATCATGTATCATTGTTGCGGCGCACAACCTGATCCTCACATTTTATTGTTGCGGCGTGCAACCCGATCCTCAATATCATTGTTGCGGCGCGCAACCCAATCCCTAATATCATTGTTGCGGCGCGCAACCCGATCCTCAATATCATTGTTGCGGCGCGCAACCCGATCCTCAATATCATTTTACAGTCCGACTCCCCAAACAACAGTCACAATTAAGGGGCATAAAAATAAGCAAATATTTGACAAACATCCCGGCAAGGGAAAGAATCCGACAAGTTCAACCAAACATCCCGGCAAGGGAATAATCAACAACACTTTCTCTTTCTTACTTTTCTTATCTCACGATATCACTGGAGCCCAAGCTCCAAGAAATTTCTTATCTCATATTCCGTTACAAACTACAATATAACGACTTCCCAGTAAGGGAACAAAACATCCTCTCAAATATTCCGGCAAGGGGATTACTATAACCACATTAGTTCCAACATCTAACCACCACAGCTATACCCAACCTATTACCACACTTAACCATCTCAGCTATATCTAACCGATTACCTCACCTAACCACCCCATTGATAGCTAGCCTATTACGTTACTTAACCATCTCAGCTATAACTATTGTCATCCCACGACACAAGGAAACATTAACCTAAGCGACCCTAGTATCCGTCAAGAACACAATGCAGAGGAATCACAATAAACAGTATAGCCCGTCAAGGGGGCAACATAATGATCTCTTCTCTTCACAACTCGAGTAAATGCTCTAGAGGTTCAATTATCACTTGTACTGTCACAATTTGTTCTACAACTGGAGCCGACACTCCTCAATGAAACAAGTCATTTCATATACTTTCAATATTCGTATCACAATTCGAGCCTATGCTCCCAGGAAATCAAATGATCATATTACCGTTCACATGTTATTCACAACATATAGAAATACTCCAATAAACATGGAATTCACAATCAGTTCATGATAATCACATTATAAGGACTCACGGTCATGCTAGACACCAATGTATAGACACTCGTCACCATGCCTATACATCGTACTCGATCACATAGCAATTAGCAACAAGACTCGACTCCTATTACCTCAAGCTAGGGTTAAACCAAACACTTACCTCGGTCCCAAGAATAGCAATCAACCTTCAAATACCGCCTTTCCTCTACAATCCGACTTCGAAACAGTGATATCTAGGCATAATTAATTCAATAATATCAATAAAGACTCAATGGTAACATCCCATAGCCTAGATATGAATTTTCTAGTATTCCTCCAAAAATACCAAAATTAGACACCAGGCCCACATGGTCCAAACTCAAGGCTCGGACCAAAACCCAATCACCCATAACCCCACGAGTCCAAATATATAATTTGTTTTAAGATTCAACCCCAAATTGAGGTTGAATCACCCAAAATTCTCAAAACCCTACTCTGCCCAAAACCCTTAATTTCTACTTTGTTTTCATGATTTAGGGATAGAAAATTAGTAATTAGATGAAGAAATAATGAGGGAATGATGTTAAGATTACTTACCCGAAGAGTTATGGAGGAAGGAGAGCTTGAATTTCGTCTATGGAGGGTTTAAGAGGAGGGCTCGTGTGAAAAGAATGAAGGAATCCCGTCACTGGTTCTGTTTTTAGGCTTTAAAATAACTGGGCGTTTTTGGTCTATGCGATCGCAGGGCAATTAATGCGATCGCATAGAGAAGTGGAAGCTTGGCTTCCGCGATCACAGAACAATTCGTGCGTTCGCATTGAAGAAGGGAAGCCAGGACTTTTGGGTGAAGTGTAAAGTTGTGCGATCGCGTAGAGGTGAGTGCGATCGCATTGAAGAGACTGGTCAGACTATGCGATCGCGGGACAACTTATGCGATCGCTTTGAAAAAATTTGGAAATGCCTGGAGAAGACTCTATACGATCGCAGGAATGGAATCGCGATCGCAGAAAATGAATTCTCTGAACACCAGAAGCAGAACTTCTGCAACAACTCTAAGGCCAAAAACACCCCGAACCACCTCCAATTCACTCCCGAGCCCTCGGGGCTCCTAACCAATCACACACACTAACTCAGTAACGTCTCACGAACTTACTCGAGCGATCAAATCGCCAAAACAACATCAAAACCAATGCATCAAGCCTCAAAAATCATCATTTTCATTTCAAACTTCATAAACTTCCAACTTTAGATATTTAGGTCCGAAACACGTCAAACGACGTCCGATTTCGATCGAACTTTACAGAAGGCGCTTAAACAATATATAAGACTTGTACCGGGCGTCGGAGCCAAAATACGAGCCCGATACCACAGTCTTTTAATAAACTTTCATTTCCATTTTCCTTATTAATTTCAGAAAAACAATTTCACAGAAAAATTCTTTCCTCGGGCTCTAGACCTCGGAATTCGACTA
This sequence comes from Nicotiana attenuata, assembly GCF_001879085.1. Taxonomy (NCBI): domain Eukaryota; kingdom Viridiplantae; phylum Streptophyta; class Magnoliopsida; order Solanales; family Solanaceae; genus Nicotiana; species Nicotiana attenuata. Next base: position 162,348 of record NW_017672485.1, read on the forward strand.
CGGGCACATGCCCGAGTCCCATATTTTTCTACGGACCTTCCGGGATCGTCCAATCTCGGGTCCGGGTCCGTTTTCCAAAAATATTGACCAAAGTCAACTGTAATCATATTAATGTCAAAATTCTTCAAATTTTTCACAGAATTCACATATTTCAACATAAAAGTTTTTCGGCTATGCGCCCGGACCGCGCACGCAAATCGTGGCAAGTAAAAATGAGGTTTTCAAGGCCTCGAAAGCACAGAACGGATGAGGAAACAGGTGATGACCCTTTGGGTCGTCACATCCTCCACCTCTAAAACAACCGTTCGTCCTCGAACGGACAAAAGAAAGAAGTACCTGAGTCGGGAATTAGATGTGGATAACGGCTCCGCATATCAGACTCGGACTTTACGGTCTGCATAAGTCTTCTGCCTAGACTGAGCTGAACGAAGCCCCTCCTGAATAATCTTGGCCTTATCTAAGGCCTCCTGAACTAAGTCTGTACCCAATAACCGAGCCTCTCCCGGCTCGAACCATCCGACTGGAGACCGACATCGCCTACCATACAACGCCTCATATGGAGCCATCTGAATGCTGGACTGGTAGCTGTTGTTGTAGGAGAACTCTGCTAAAGGCAAAAACTGGTCCCACGAGCCTCTAAAATCAATGACACAGGCCCGGAGCATATCCTCCAAAATCTGAATAGTCCGCTCGTACTGACCGTTTGTCTGAGGATGGAACGCCGTGCTCAACTGAACCTGGGTACCTAACTCTTGCTGAACCGCTCTCCAGAAGCGCGAGGTAAACTGCGTACCCCGATCCGAAATGATAGATACTGGCACACCATGAAGGCGAACAATCTCTCGGATATAAATCTCAGCTAACCTCTCGGATGAATAGGAGACTGCTACTGGAATGAAATGCGCTGACTTGGTCAGCCTATCAACAATGACCCAAATAGCATCAAACTTCTTCCGGGTCAACGGAAGCCCAAATGAAATCCATGGTAATCCTCTCCCACTTCCACTCGGGAAGCTCAATCCTCTGAGACAAACCGTCGGGTGTCTGATGCTCATACTTGACCTGCTGACAGTTCAAACACCGAGCCACATGCGTAACAATATCCTTTTTCATTCTACGCCACCAATAATGCTGCCGCAAGTCCTGATACATCTTCGCGACGCCTGGGTGAATAGAGTACCGAGAACTATGGGCCTCCGCTAAGATCAACTCTCGAATCCCACCAACATTGGGCACACAAAGTCGACCCTGTAATCTCAAAACACCATCATCATCTAAGGTCACCTTCGTGGCACCTCCACGTTGCACTGTGTCTCTCAGGACACACAAATGGGGATCATCAATTGCCGATCACGGATATGCTCCAATAGAGAAGAACGAGCGACCGTGTAAGCTAACACTCTGATGGGGTCAGAAATATCTAATCTCACCAATCGATTGACCAACGTCTGAATATCTAAAGCAAGCGGTCTCTGGCTGACCGAAATATACGCAAGGCTACCCATGCTGGCAGACTTCCTACTCAATGCATCGGCCACCACATTGGCCTTACACGGGTGATATAAGATAGTAACATCATAAACAACTCTAGCCATCTCCTCTGCCTCACATTCAACTCCTTCTGCTTGAACAGATACTGCAGGCTCTTGTGATCCGTGTACACCTCACACATCACACCATATAGATAATGCCTCCAAATCTTTAAAGCATGAACAACCGCTGCCAACTCTAGATCATGAACCGGATAATTTTTTTTTTCTCGTGGATCTTCAACTGTCTCGAAGCATAAGCAATAACCTTGCCATCCTACATCAATACTGCTCCAAGTCCAATACGGGAAGCATCGCAATAGACCGTGTAAGGCCCTGAACCCGTGGGCAAAACCAACACCAGTGCCGTGGTCAGAGCTGTCTTGAGCTTTTGGAAGCTCGCCTCACACTCATCCGACCATCTGAACTGTCTTCTGGGTCAATCTGGTCATCGGGGCTGCAATAGAAGAAAATCCCTCCACGAACCGATGGTAATAACCTGCTAACCCCAAGAAACTCCGAATCTCGGTCGCTGAAGCTGGTCGAGGCCAATTTTTGACTGCCTCAACCTTCTTCGGGTCCACCTGAACACCCTCTGCTGATACAATATGCCCAGAAATGCAATCGAACTCAACCAGAACTCGCACTTCGAAAACTTAGCATATAACTGACTATCCTTCAGAGTCTGGAGAGCCACTCTGAGGTGCTGCTCGTGCTCTTCCTGGCTGCGGGAGTACACCAGAATATCATCTATAAAGACTATCACGAACAAGTCTAGATAATGACTGAACACTCGGTTCATCAACTCCATAAACGCTGCTGGGGCATTGGTCAAACCAAATGACATGACTAAAAACTCATAGTGCCCATACCGAGTGCGGAACGCTGTCTTAGGGACATCAGACGCCCTAATCTTCAGCTGATGGTAGCCAGATCTCAAGTCTATCTTTGAAAACACCTTTGCTCCCTGAAGTTGGTCAAATAAATCATCAATTCTCGGCAGTGGATACTTGTTCTTTACCGTTACCTTGTTCAATTTCCGGTAATCAATACACATCCTCATTGACCCATCCTTCTTCCTCACAAATAACACCGGCGCACCCCAAGGAGAAACACAAGGCCTGATAAAACCCTTCTCTAGTAATTCTGCAACTGGTCCTTTAACTCCTTCAACTCTGGCGGGGCCATGCGATACGGCGGAATAGAAATGGGCTGCGTGCCCGGAGCCAGATCAATACAGAAATCAATATCTCTGTCGGGCGGCATGCCCGGCAGGTCTAAAGGGAAAACCTCAGGGAACTCTCGAACAATAGGAACATAGACAATAGAAGGAACCTCTGCGCTGGAGTCGCAAACATACGCCAGATAAGATAAACACCCCTTCTCGACCATGCGTCGAGCCTTGACATATGTAATAACACTGCGAGTGGGATGACCTGAAGTCCCTCTCCACTCTAGTCGGGGCAATTCTGGAAAAGCCAAGGTCACGATCTTGGCGTGACAATCTAAGATGGCATGATACGGGGACAACCAATCCATCCCCAATATGACGTCGAATCCCACCATATCTAATAGCAGTAAATCAACACGGGTCTCAAAATCGCCAATACCCACTATACGTGAACAATGGACCCAATCCACCATAACAAAATTGCTCACCGGCGTAGACACATAAACAAGGCACTCAAAGAATCACTGGGCATGACCCGATACGGCGCAAACTAAGACCGAAGCTTCTCTACCACAATCCAGAACAGTACCTGCACCTCCACCTCTAATACTTTTACCTCCACTTCTCGCATCTCTACCTCCACCTCTTATACCTTTACCTCCACAAAGCCTCCGAAGACGTAGCTGATCTATCACTGGTCTGTGTTGCTGCTCAGCTGAAGAAGCGGTACATGACCTCGCCATTCGCAAAAGAACGGAGTAGAAGTTTAATCGGCATTTGAGAAACCAATCGCACGACAAGAAAGAACAAATGAGAGGTTTTTCCTAACTCAATAGACTCTGGGGAACAAGTACAGACGTCTCCATACCTACCCCTCAGACTCTACTAAGTTTGTCCGTGAGTTGTGAGACCTATGTAACCTAGTGCTCTGATACCAACTTGTCACGACCCGGATTTCCCACCATCGGGATCGTGATGGCGCCTACTCGTGGTAGCTAGTCAAGCCAACTTATTTACCTTTCATTAATAAATAAATATGTTGACAATCTTTAGCATCAATAAGAAATATGGAATTTAATAATAATAATAATAGCGGAAGTCTAATTTATAAGTCTGAATCAAAACGCGGAATAGTCAACAATAGCCTCTACCCAAGATTTGGTGTCACATTACTCACGAACCACTAAGAATAAACTAAATACAAAGGTCTGAAAGAAATATAACAGTTGTTTGTCTCGAAAACAATGAGGCAACAGTCAAAAAGGAAAACATAAAGAAGAGACGTCGGGCCTGCGGACGCCTGCAAGGCTACCTCAGTCTCGTGATAATGAAAGCCTGCTCCCGTACTACTGCTGCTGCTGCTCCTCAAAACCTGGACCTGTGCAAAAATGCACAGAAGTATAGCATCAGCACAACCGACCCCATGTGCTGGTAAGTCTCTAGCCTAACCCCGGCGAAGTAGTGACGAGGCTAGACCGTACACCACATAAACCTGTGCAGTCACAAATATACATCGGAAATCGAATACAAGGCAATTAACAACATGGGAGGGGAAACATGCTAAGGGGAGATACAATATTAACAACAATCCAGAGTAACAACTAAAAACAGCTTAGGTTCACAAAGAATAAAGAATCAATACTAACTCAGTAACGTCTCACGAACTTACTCGAGCGATCAAATCGCCAAAACAACATCAAAACCAATGCATCAAGCCTCAAAAGTCATCATTTTCATTTCAAACTTCATAAACTTCCAACTTTAGATATTTAGGTCCGAAACACGTCAAACGACGTCCGATTTCGACCAAACAATATATAAGACTTGTACCGGGCGTCGGAACCAAAATACGAGCTCGATACCACAGTCTTTTAATAAATTTTCATTTCCATTTTCCTTATTAATTTCAGAAAAATAATTTCACAGAAAAATTCTTTCCTCGGGCTCTAGACCTCGGAATTCGACTCCGGGCACATGCCCGAGTCCCATATTTTTCTACGAACCTTCCGGGACCGTCCAATCTCGGGTCCGGGTCCATTTTCCAAAAATGTTGACCAAAGTCAATTGTAATCATATTAATGTCAAAATTCTTCAAATTTTTCACAGAATTCACATATTTCAACATAAAAGTTTTCCGGCTATGTGCCCGGACTGCGCACGCAAATCGAGGCAAGTAAAAATAAGGTTTTCAAGGCCTCGGAAGCACGGAACGGATGAGAAAACAGGTGATGACCCTTTGGGTCGTCACAGAGGCTTCATAGACATAGTTGTTGGGTTAAGATTCAGATGTTTTTGATAATAACTTAGCAGTATTTCATTGGTTACTATGAATAAAGTTTTGGAGTTGATTTATTTAAATGTTTAAATTAATCAAAAGTATTTGGTTACAGTATTGCCTTGTTGCATGTAAAGTTTGGAGTTATAATAGATTTGATAAGCAGAGATGGTTTGCTCGGTCATGATTAGTGATCGAGTGCCGGTCCCGGCTTGTTCAGAAAATGGGTCGTGACAGCCCCCGAGCCCGCATCTCGAAATCCGACAAAAGTCACAACACCCAAAAGCCCATTCACTCACGAATCTAACCATACCTAATTTACCAAAATCCGACACCAAATGGTCATTCAAATTCTCTAAATTCATTCTCCAAATCCCTAGCCTCAAACTCCTAAATTTCACCTCAAAACCACACAATCTAAGTGGGAAAATCAATGGGGAAACAAGTTTATTGATCAAAAACGAATACAAGAAGCTTACCTCAAAAAACCCCTCGAAAATCCTCTCCAAAATCACCTAAGTCCGAGTGAAAAATGTTGAAATGAGACTAAAATCGCGAACCTTTGCTTTTAAACATATTGCCTAGGCCTTTCGCACACGCGGAACCGCTTCTGCAGTCCATACTCCGTTTCTGCGAAAGCAACATAAGTCCCCAAGGGCCCGCACCTGCGCTCCAGGTTCCGCGCCTGTGGATGCGCTTCTGCGGCCCTTGCTTTGCTTCTGCGGAACCAACCTTCGCCTCACCACTCTGCATTTACGGAGCCCTTCTCGCATCTGCGAACTCGCAGATGCGCATTTTCCTTCGCACCTGCGTTTACTCAAGCCAACCCTAGCTCCGCATCTGCGCAATCCCAGCTGCTCCTACGGCATCGCACCTGCGGCTAATACCCTCGCAGGTGCGATCGCACCAGCAACACACCAAACTTCAGCAATTCCTCAACTTCCATTCCAAGTCCGTTAAACACCCGAAATCAACCAGAGGCACTCGGGAGCTCAACCAAATATACCTACAAGTCCTAAATCACGATACGAACTTAGTCGAATCCTCAAGTCGCCTCAAACAACATCAAAATATACTGATTACACACGGATTCAAGCCTAATGAACTTCGAAACTTCCAAATTCTACTAATGACATCGAAACCCATCAAATCACATCCGATTGACCTCAAATTTTGCACACAAGTCATAAATAACACTATGAACCTACTCCAACTTCTGGAAATCCAATCCGACCCCGATATCAAAAAGTCCACCCTCGGTCAAACCTTCCAAAATTTCAACTTTTGCCATTTCAAGCCTAGTTCTACTACGGACCTCCAAATCAAAATCTGGACACGCTCCTAAATCCAAAATCACCTAACAGAGATAACGGAACCATCAAAATTCAAATCCGAGGTCGTTTACACATAAGTCGACATCCGGTCAAATTTTCCAACTTAAGCTTTCAACTAAGAGACTAAGTGTCTCAATTCACTCTGAAATCTCTCCGGACCTGAACCAACTAACCCGGTAAGTCATATAATAGCTGTAGAATACAAAAGGAGCAAAAAATAAGGGAACGAGGCCACAACTCTCGAAATGACCGACCGGGTCGTTACAATAACTCTATCATATCCATTAGAATGACACCGTCGTTGTAGGCCTATTAGTGCAGCCTTAGCCTCTGCCAAATTGCTTGTGCCGCTGCCCAAGTTTTGAGAAAAGGCCATAATCATATCACCTTTATGATCTCTTAAAATACCACTAGCACCAATGAATTCATTCCCCTGCTTGCTTCCATCAGTATTAAGTTTAGCCCAGCCAAACGAAGGTTTTTCCCATTTTACTTGGATACAAATGATTTTAACTGTTAAAGACATTAACCTGTCACATATCTCATGTCATGGAGTAGTTGTGAATATTATGTTTGTAAATTACCCATCGCAAATAAGATAGAACCTGGAAATGAATTCTAGATACAAAGATTTTTATGCCCCCATATGTATAGGTACATCTAGCTTTCCACAGTTCCCAACAAATAATAATAGGCGTGATCTTATATATAATCTGCAATACCTTATTTTTGGGTAGGGGTGGCAAAATGGTTCAAAGAAAACAGTTAACCACCCATATTATCCACTAAACAATGGGTTGGATAATGAACTTTTTAAAAACGGGTCAAATATGAATAAGAACCATTATCCATTTAGAAAATGGATAACCAATGGGTCTAACTTTTATATTTGTAAATCCTCAAATTGGGGGTTCCTCAAGTTAGGGAGACTAAGAATTCTCCCAAAAATGATCATATATAAGAAGTCATCGATAATATGGGTAACCCATATTATAGACCCATATGGGTAACCCATATTATCCGCCGGTTAATCCGTTTTTTATCCGTATTAAATATGGTTCGGGTCGGATGATTGATCCGTTTTTTCATTACCCGTTTTCGATCCGAACCATATCCGACCCGACCCGCACGTTTGCCGCTCCTATTCTTGGGCTTGATACTCCACTAGCTATGAACGATACTTACAATAGGCTTATCTTCCCATCTAAATCATAAAGGAGCCCCGAATTGTTTCCAAATGGTCTTGGCCCTCTCACCATTGACAAAATCGTGATGCATGGTCTCAACTTGTGATGTCCTACCATAATTGCATCTAGATGGAAAGTGCTGGCCAAACCTAATAATAATTTCTTTTAGGTAAAGAAAAACTCAATGTAGCTCTTTCTTTTAAAAGAAAGGAAAGTCAAATATAATAATTAGAAAATCAGGGCAAACACTTAACAAATTATTACATATAGTTTTCTTTTAATCCGTTTATCGATACTCAAACGGGAATGGAATGACATTTAATTTTAACCTCTAGTTTTTACATTTCCTTTTCTAGCTAATTAAGAAGTGATTCCACGTGGATAAGATTACCATCTTTTGAATCCGTCATTTTTGTAGTTAATCATGATTAAGACATCCCTAAGATATGCCATGCATCAAAGTAGAGGCGGATTCAGATTTAAACTCTATGGGTTTAATATCTACGTTTTTTAGTATTGAAACCATAATATTTTTAAAGTTTTGAGTTCATAGCTACTATTTGTTGCAATATTAATGAATTTTACACATAAATTATGCTCCGCATTAAAAATAGTAAATTCAGATAAACCGGATACCATAAGGGTAGATTCGCCCCTGCACCAAAGGAATATCAGACTCTCAACATGTACAAAAAATAACATTAAAATGCACAAAACGATAGCCTCATATTGTAAAGGAGAGTAGCTTTTACAAGTAATTTTTAATTATAAGGTTCACATTACTCCAATCCCATTTGCTGAGAACGTTGGAACGACCTACTTATATGAGTCACTACACATTATAAACAACATCTTCTATCTAACTTAATTTCAAATATTTAACTCACCGGATAAAGATTGTCGAAGATCATATAAAATACTTCAATTTATATTTTCAAATCTCTACTAATTAATGTGGGACTCTAACACCTTTCATGTACGTTCTGTACACGCCCAGAATTGGACATCAAGAGAGCAGGTAATATAACAGACAGTTAAGAATTAGATAACCTAACATCATGAGATTGGCTCGAGCAAAAAACTGGACAAAGAGTCACTTTTCAGACCACTAGTCACCATTTAGCCACCATTTTTAGAAACATTCGAACTTTAGGAGCACAGTTTCACGTGAACTCATGCCTACCTACCACATAGACATTGGTACCCATTTATAAAATTTGTTCATTGAGAAATTACACTGTACTTTTATACATTGTATGCATTCAACTTATACAATTCACGTAATTGTATGTATCCTGAATGTATACAACAGTGAAAATAGTTAATTCACATTGTTGTATATTATTAAGGTATAAAATATGTGAATTGTGTATCTCTAAGGTATACAACCTACGTATTTTGTGAATAGTTTTTTCTAAACATATATAAAATGTACTCCCTCCGTTCCAGTTTATGTGAACCAATTTTCTTTTTGGTCCATTCCAAAAGAATGATCCCTTTCTGAATTTGGAAACACTTTAGCTTAAACTTACAATTCTACCATTAATGAGAAGCTTTTATAACCACACAAATACTCTGGGCCCCCTTTTAACTTGTTTAGGACCAGAAATTCTAGAAGTCCTCATTTTTTTCTTAAACTCCGTTCCCAGTCAAACAAGTTCACATAAATTGGAACAGAGGGAGTAATAGCTTTTAAAATGGGTATTTACTACTAGTAATAATTATTGAGCAAAATATATAAAATACCCATTAAACTTAAAATAATTATCCTTTTTTACCTGTTTAAACAATTGCTACAACATATACCTACCCAACTAAAACTAATTACACGACCTACATTTTCCTTAAAATAGGTTTAGCAAATGGACAAGTATAAACAAATGGCCCAATATCTGCTTGAATCAAATTTGAGCAAAGATGGGTTTAGAAGTAGATTTAGGCTTATAGCCCAACCCATCCAATTCAATAAATGTTGCTCTAAAATTCCTCGTCGAACATATTTTGTACCTTGCACATTGTTTAACAACTCTATAAGAAAATGAAATTTTAGGCAACACGACAACTGTTTAATTTGTTGCTAACTTGTCTTCCTAGAAATATGCAATGTACAAAACATCAATGTATGGAGATAAGTGACTTGGATCAAGCCTGATACTAATAGAGTCAAGATCAACACAGATGGTAGTTTCTTCACTAAAAATGGTAAAGCGGGAATCGGTGACACGGTTAGAGATAGTACTGGGGAGTTAATCAAGGCTTTCTCGGTTACAATTCAATATTGCTCCAACGACCGAGCTGAAGCACTTGCAGCTAGGGGCGTACATGAACCGGGTTAGTTCCATTTTTATCAAAATCAAACCAAACCAACTATATCGGTTTGGATTGGTTCGGTTTTGTAGGATTTTTTAGGTTTTCGGGTTTTTTTGTTACATGAATATTATTTTAATCTTACTTTGTTAAAATTATAAATAAAGCTTTGATAAGTGAATATATGTTTAGTAAATATGGAAAAAATTGACAAACATATGATCTATTAAAATATTCTAATGGGAGAATTCTTTTAGTAACACATGATAGTTATTTTCTTAGTCGTCTAACAATAATTTTTCGTTTATTTACGCTTTCAAGGTTAATACATGAGGGGATCCCAAATTTTTCTACATTTTCTAAAGAAAAATCCCTATAAAGTCTTAAAAATATAAATAAAATCTATATATTTATATGTTGGTTTGGTTCGGGTTTTTTTACTCAATACCAAACTAAGTTAAACCAAACCTAGTCGGATTTTCTAATCAGTTTGGTTTGGTTTTTCGGTTTGGTGCGGTTTTCCGATTCAGTTTGAACACCCCTACTTGCAGCAATGTATGGTGCGAGATATGACAAGTGTTAGTTGAAATTTGTATATACTTTTGTTTTTGGAAGAGTATAATTATGAATATCTCTTCATAGTAAAAGATTGAATTAATCAATCTTCTGTGACGGAGGTAAGGTCCATGTTCCCCTCTTGCTTTATACTTTTTTGGTATATATATTGACATGGTAGAGGTCTAGTCAAACCCCTCATAACCAAAGGCACACTACTGGAGATTGATGGCTTAATCAAAAAAATAAAATCTAAGTTAACAGGAGACTTTTATTTTTTATACGGAAAAGGTCCAAAAATATCCCTAAACTATGGTATATAGCTCACTTTTGTCCTCCGTTAGTAAACTGGGCCAAAAAAATCCTCCCCGTTAGCACAATGGGCCACTAATGCCCTTCAACCTAACGGCCCTCCACACAAGCCATTTTAATCTTACATGGCGTCCACATAGATATGACATGGCAGCCACATAAGTGGGGCAGCCTCATAAACCAGCTCCGATTCCCATTTCCAAACAAATATCAAACAAAGGCCGTAAACCCCATTTCCAAACAATTTCTGGTACTCTTTGTAGACCGTTCTTCCATGGCGATTTGAGAGTTGAGGTGATGATAAGATCGAGCAAGGTTTAACAACACAAATTGAAGATCATCTGAAGATATTCAGGTAATTTTTCTTTCTATTTATTGGGTCTTTGTCTCGAACTTCATTTTTTTTGTAATTTTCTAGGGTTTTGTCATGTTCTGGTATTTCTGACCTGTCTTCTAGTGTATAGTGTTTGCATGCGTCTGTTACTCTTTTTGTTTGTTATCTTTGTTGTTTCCTTATGTGGTGTGAATTTGTGCCCTAGGTGTACATTGTCTTTGGCTGCAAGTGTCCTTTTCACATATTTTATTATAGTGTGGTAGGGTTGGGTTGTTGAAATCGACAGAACCATGTGCATTTCTTTTTAAAGACTATTTTTTTTCTTGCTTTCCTCTGTTGAAATCGACAAAACATGTTATAGACCGTGTGCTTTATCTCTTAAAGTGTGTGCTTTATTCTTTCCACTATATTATATGCAGTAATTTATTGTATGTTCAATATTTTATTGTCAAAGTTTTTAAATTATTCATGTGGTCCCTCTATGTTTTCTTCTGTGTTTATATTATAGATATTGCAATATGGGGGACCACGAAGAGCCAATTTCAGGTCAATATCAGTGTGAATTAGGATTGTGAATCAGATAGTGATAAAAGTTCAGATTATGGTTCGGATGCTAGTGAATATGATTTTGAAGAATTAGAGTCACTTAGGATGGAAAAGGGTAAAGAAGTTAATGATAAGCTTAGCCACTACAAAGAGCTTGATAAGTCTATGACATTTTAGGACTTGGAAGAGGCCAAAAATGTCATGAACTTCTATGCTATTGCAAATTCCAAACCTTTGAAGCTTAGAAAAAGTGATAAAATAAGAGTAAGCTATAGATGTGTAGTAGGCTGCCCTTTTGTATGCCTCATCTCTGAAGATAAGAAGGGTCCTGGCTTTAAGATTAAAACATTGAAGAGAAAGCACAACTGTGAAGATGCATTTGAGAATCCTAGAGCTAAAACAAAAACTTTAGCTGAATATTTCAGGAGTAAGGTGCAGAATAACCCCAAGTACAAGATAAAGGATATGAAACTAGATTTGAAAAATCAATTTTCATTGAATGTATATAACTCCACATTGAAAAGGGCTAAGAGGATGGCACTTCAGCAATTGCAAGCAAGCTTTTTAGATGACTATAACAGATTAGAAGCATATGCAAATGAGATTAGGGAGAACAATCCTGGTAGTGATGTGGTTATCAATTTATCAAAAGATGCCATGGTCGAAGGTAAAAGAAGATTTCTTAGAATGTACATATGCTTCAATGCAATGAAGTTGGGGTTTAAAGAAGGTTTGAGACCATTCATTGGACTAGATGGGACTTTCTTAAAGGGTCATTGCAAGGGGCAATTATTGGTGGCTGTTGCACAAGATTGTCAGAATCATTTCTATCCCTTGGCTTGGGCAGTAGTTGACAAGGAAAATACCTTGACATGGACATTGTTTTTGGAGCTGTTGAAACACTCATTGAATCTGAAAGATGGAACCAGTATTACCTTTATGGTAAAAGCCTAAAAAATCCCCAGCAGAGTCGCCATGCTATCGCGCCCCCTTTTTCCCTCTTCGCATCGGGAGATCAGGTTTATGGCATTTTGGGTATAGGACAACTCGTTCCTTTTGGGAACTGGGTTTTGCATTTGAAGAGTCGTCACCTAATGATTTAAGGTGCATTAGGACACCTACAAGGTTCACTTTTGAGTTTGTTTGATAACCAGAGATAGGGTAAGGGCTTGAAATTATCCCAAGGGGAAGGTGTTAGGCACCCCTCAGGATCCACTAGTGTGGTTCCCGGCCAGATAGTTCTTTGTGAATTTGGTGCAATTAACAGATAAGGCTCAAATAAGAGGGAATTTTGATACACAAATGTTTGGAAGTGATAAAAGCAAAATAGAACAATCATTAAAAGGCTGATTTTGAAAAGAAGTCATAATTCTTTAAAGGAAAAGAAAGAGAGGGGAGGGGTCCTAGGTTTATTTATAATATGGATCACATCAATGCAATACCCGGTAATCACTCCTCAAAAGAGGGGCTACACGTGGTATTAGCGCACCGGTCAAGGTACTAAAGCGCGGATTGATCTCGACCACTATTGCATGCTATACCCGTCCCGTTCCTAACAGTGCCGGAGGCACTTAGGACTACAATTCCTAAAGGGGAGAGATATTAGGCTGACTTTGATGTTTCAAAGGTGAAAAAGCTAAGGCGATATACAAAAACACATAGGACTGCACGTTAAGGGGAAGCACGTAAACAACTGAATGGCTCATGTATACCTCCTCAAGCAAAGCACATAAATAACATGACTCAAACACAATCAGGGTCTGAATCTAAAGTACTAAGGCAAGGGGAGTTTAAGTTGTTGAAGCAGACCAATTTATTACATAACTCAGATAAGAAGTCCGAATCAGGCTTGCCTGCTGGTCGTAGCAACTACTGATTAACAAAGGCAGATTCAGTTTTTTATTATTGTTATCATCTAAGGCTTGCCTAGGTGTTTGGGCGAGATCCTATAAACATGGTATCTACTACTGATTCGGAATGTGGCAAGGCAGCAACGATTAAAACTAGCGATTTGAGATCCTATAGGCATGCTCTCTAAACCGTATTAACAAGAAGAGAGAGAGTCGTTGAAAATTAGTTCAGAACAGTATTAGTCAAACTGATTTTAAACTAGACTGGTTTCAGATCCTGTAGGCATGATCTCTACTATTACTGATTTTTAATTCCTATAGACATAATATCTAGTCGAACATGAAATGAAGCAGGCAGGGTTTACTTGAGATTCCTATAGGCATGATTTCTATGGAGAAATACTGATTTTAATCTTATGAGCATGATGTCTGATTGTAACCATTTCGATCCTAGGAGCATGGTGTCTAAGTGTGGTAATAAACATGCAGAATTTGGGACAAATCCTATAGGTATGTTATCTAAATGCATAATTAAACATGCGAGCTAAAAATCCTATAGGCATATTATCTAAATGCTGAATTAATCATACAAAAACAGATCCTATAGGCATGTTCTCTACCCTTTTAATAGTTAAACATGCGTAATTACCCAGCCCTTTTCACTAACCGGCCCCAATGTTCATTACAAATTATTACAGATCAAATACCGAATTACATCAGAAAAGTGTGAAAATAAGAAGTTACAACCGTAGGAAGCCTGATTCTGACTTCCTCTCTGAGTTATGGAACAATCACCTCAAATGCCACTTGTTTCAAAACCTTTCTCAGACCTGGGTGTGTCAAAGTTCCCTAAGGGTCTCAAGGGACCCCGGGCAGTGCTTATACCCAAGTTTGCATAACCAGGTAGAGATGAGTGCAGTGTGGAAGGGCCAGCCCTTATGTGTCCAAGTTCAGAGGGAGCTCATGGGTCCCAAGGCAAGGCTCACACAAGAGGGGCAGAACCTAAGTCTAAGAATATGTGGAAGTGCAAGAATAGAGATTTAAAACTGAGTGGAGAACAGAGGGGGCTAGGGTGATGGGAAAGTAGTAGTAAAGCACAAAATCAGCATCTTCATACAAAGGGGGGTCAGGGGTTTGGTAATACATTGCGAGGAGCATATGCCCTAAGGCAGGGATCAAGTTTAGGCATGCACAGCAATAGATGGTGCTGGCATGCCCATAAACAAGTCAGAGAACACAACACATAGAGGGGATATGGAGGTTATGACCCCAATGAGGTCGGGTTTGGGTCATGCACAGCAATGTCTAGTGTTGACATGCCCCAAACCAACCAAGGAATATCAAACACATGGGGGATATGGGGGTTTAGGATTCATAAGTCATAATAAGTGACTGACAGAGTTCATACATATGAAAGCATTAATTTAGAAGAGGAAAGGGCAGATTACAGCATGCTTAGTAATGAGACTTGATTAAACACAAGCGGGAAACAAGCAAGGGTGAAGGAAATAGTAAAGAAACATTTTGTTGTTGATGCTGAAAAATTAGTTAGAACATACCAGTAAAGATGCAAATGCTGAAAGAAAAGAAAGCAAGCTTCCCACAGCCTAGCCTTGGCTTTCAGCCGGCTAGGTAAGGCAGCAACACAAGTAGCAACAGAGAAAAGAGAGAGAATTTTAGTGGAGTGTGTGTTCTGAACTCAAGTGTTTTTATTCCTTGTGTTCGTGTGTTTGAAAGAGGAGGGGTGCAGGGTATTTATAGCCTTTTAAAAACGAGTGAAGGAGAGGTAACAAGTAAAATCTTAGTGCCAATATGGAAACAATCAGTCAGAATCAATTATACAAGCGATTCCCTTTAATTAAGGAATCACTGTTTAACGGATTCAAAATAAGGAAGGAAATCAATTTAGAGACAGCCTGATTATTGCCATAAAAGAAGTAGTAAGAACATTAAGTAAGCAATCGAGTCTAAGTGCAGGAATATACTTATTTTGGAAATAGATTCAGCAAGGTAAATATTACAATAAAGGGAAGGGAATCAATCAATTCTAAATAGGCGAGTAAAATCATGGTTCATAAAAGAAAAGTTTTGAAATCAGTCCCAAGATTGAAGATCAATCAAAGAAGGAACTTCAGCATATAAATAGAGTGAACAAACACTAGACATGCGAGGCCAAACCTATTGGCAAAAGAAACAGCATACAATAGTAGCACAAGGTTCAGTAGATAGCAAACATTCGAAGCATAATAATCAAGTAGGTCAAGTCACATTGAATCAATAGTGAAGAAAAATAGAGTATCAAAAGCATGCAAAGGGTCTCACAGTAGCAGATGAGAAAACCTTTTGAAAAGTTAGGGTTTCAAGTATAGTCGAGTTTTAAAGATAGTAAAAACCCAGAATCAGAGGATCAGATAAATAAAAGAGATTCTGAAACAAGGAACTTCAAATCGAGCCAGGTATTCAAACGAACCGTTTCAAACCCAAAGACATAGGTTCTTTTAAACAATAGTCGAGCTTAAAAGATGATAAGCAAATAATTCGAACACGACCTTAACTAAACGAGCACTTATCTAACAAAAAGCTTCAGAACTCGAATGAGACCCAGAAGAAATTAGGGTTTCCAACATACCAACTCATATAGAAAAACGACACGAGCAAAACGTAGCAAAATCAAAAACACGTTAAAATCAGAGAAGAGGTTTCGAAATAATTTAAAAGAAAAACCTTAATCGGAAAAGATGAAGAGTCACTTTGAAAGAAAAGTCAAAGAGACTTCGAGAAGCACTTAAAAAGTTCATGGCAAGCATAGATCTAAGGTAGATCTGAAAGAAATCGAGAAAGTCTTAGAGGTTAGGGTTTTAGAAAAACCCAAGAGCAATGAGAAAGGCCTTGAAAGTTACCGATCTAAATAGGAGAGTCAAAGGTCTGACTCGAATGGCCATGGCTGGCCGGAGAAAGGTCAGGGATGACCGGAGAAAGGTCGTCGGGCAAAGACTGGACCAAATCCCTTCAAAGTTTGGTCATGAGACCACATAAACAAATACATAGAAGCCATGGAAGGCCGGTACAGGTCTCAGATGACCCTGGAAGGCCATGGATAGGGTGGATTAGGGTGGCGGCGGCTAGGGTTTGGGTGTTGTTGTAGAGAGAATTTGGGAGAGGAGGGATTCAGAGGCGACGTGTGGTAACAAATGAAAGGGTATGGGGGTAGTTCGGGATTAATTAAGGCAAGGTGTAATCGTGGCCGTTGATCTGAATGATCAACGGCCTAGATTAGAAGAGGTAGGTGGGTCGGTTTATGAAATTGGGTTTGGGCCGGTTTAATTTGCAATTGGGTCGGGGTTCAATTGGGGTCAGAATTGGGTTATAATTGAAATGAAATTGGGCCATTATTTAAATAGCCAATTTTCCCTATTTAATTTATAAAAAAATAATAAATTAATTTCTGGAAATAAATTGAAGGTACTAAAATGATTTATGACATATAATTAGCCATTTAAAAATACAGGACTTAATCTCTATGAATATAAACGTAATTAATCCTAAAAGAGGCTAATGTTGCAATTATACAATTTTAGCCTTTAAAAAAAATACTAAATAATTTTGTAAAAATATGCAAAAATTCCCTTAGCTATATTTTAGCATAAACATAAAAGTTCAACAAGTGAATCACCAAAACTGATAGTTTTAGAAATAATTATTGGATTTTTATGGATAAAATAGGGGAATAAATTGATTTAAAAATCTTTAAAATTAAGGAAAAATAATGGAACACTTGAATATACTTATATGCATACATATGCCATTTTGAAGGTACTTTGTATATTAAAATATATATAGGAAAAAATTGGGTAT
>NW_017672485.1:182762-183387 GCF_001879085.1 Nicotiana attenuata
TGTGAAAGAAGTTGTTGGACAATCTCCGAAGTGTACATTTCTGAGTAGGATTCGCATGCTCTGGTACTCTCCTTTTGCCAAGTATTCCTTGATATCATGAAACCAAGGCTTTCCGTCTGCTTCTTCTTCAACATGGGCACAATAAGCTGGCTGATTATGGATTTTCACCGGAATGGGATCAATGAAATTCTTATCCGGATGCTGTATCATAGATGATAGGGTAGCCAATGTATCAGCGAACTCATTCTGGATTCTGGGAACATGTTGGAATTCCGTCTTCGTGAACCTCTTTCTCAATTCCTGTACATGATGCAGATACAGGAGTATCTTGGAGTTCTTGGTTTCCCATTCTTCTTGTACCTGATGTATATGTAAATCTGAATCTTCAATCTAGCAGCTCTTGAACGTTCATGTCAATGGCCATTTTGAGTCCTAAGATGCAAGCTTCATACTCGGCCATATTGTTGGTGCAGGGAAACCTGAGCTTGGCGGACACTGGATAATGCTGACCGATTTCTGATATCAAGACTGCTCCTATGCCAACTCCTTTGAAGTTTGCTACTCCATCGAAGAACATTCTCCAACCATCATAGGATTCTGCAATGTCTTCTCCTATGAATGATAC
>NW_017672485.1:187595-188720 GCF_001879085.1 Nicotiana attenuata
TGAAGTAGGTTGATATGTGGGAGGTGGAGATGACTGATAAGTTGGTGGTGGAGCTTGGTATGAGGGTGAAGGTGCTTGGTAATTTGGGGTGGGCTGATATGTGAGTGGAGGTGTTGGGTAAGTTTGGTATTTGAGGGGAGACTTAGTCCTTTGTGCAACCATCATGGCCCCTACGTCCCTTTTCTTGGACACACCACCGGACTGTAAAGCCTTATTTGCAGCTTGCAAGGCCTCAAAGTTTGTAACCATACCGCTTTTGATACCTTCTTCAATTCTTTCGCCCGGTTTGATAATGTCGGAAAACTTGTTGTTCTCAATCAACATCAACCGTTCATAGTATTGCGGGTCCTGAGCCCGGACAAAGAACTTGTTCATTTGTTCTTCTTCTAAGGTGGGTCTGACCTTAGCTGCTTCGGACCTCCAGCGAGTAGCATAATCACAAAACGTTTCTGTGGGCTTCTTCTTCTGATTCTGGATATAGAACACGTCTGGCGCATTCTCTGTATTAAACCTGAATCTATCCATAAAGTCAGATGCCATACCTACCCAGCTCGACCACTTCTGGGATCTTGGATGATGTACCAAGATAGCACATCTCCTTTCAGACTCCTCATGAATAGTTTCATGCGGATCCTTTCCTCTTTTCCTACTCCGACTAGTTTGTCGCAGTATGTCCTTAGATGGACCCTTGGATCACCTGTACCATAAAACATTTCGAACTTAGGAGGTTTGTACCCCTCAGGCAGTTTGACATCAGGTTGTATGCAGAGGTCCTCGTAGTTCAACCCTTCGATCCCTTTGCTTCCTTCGACGCCCTGAATTCGGCTGGTTAGTTTCTTTAGTTCCTCGGCCAAGTTTCTAATGGACAGATCCTTTTCATCAGAGTCAGGTGTGCAAGATAAAGGTTGGGTGGAGTGTGGCATGGTCTCCACGTAGATGGGATTGTTATGGTGGCCTGGCGTATGGGCGTGGAAATGGTCATTTGCGGAGTTTTGAGGTTCTAGGATGAGTAGTGGAGCGTTGTTCTTTGGCAGAGCAATGGGATGATTTTGTGTTTTGGGATATTTTGAGGAGGTTGTGGGGTTTTTGAACATTGGGGGAATTGGGCGTCCGGGGTGCTGAAGG
>NW_017672486.1:0-7369 GCF_001879085.1 Nicotiana attenuata
CGGGAAAATCTTCTTTAACACCAGCTGCCCCGGTGCAAACTGTCTCGGCTTGACTCGTTTTGTTGAAGGCTCTGGACATTCTGTTTTGATAAAGCTGACCGTGGCAAACTGCATTCATCTTTTTCCATCTATAAGAGCTAACTGCTCGTAGCGACTCTTTACCCATTCTGCATCGTCGAGTTCTGCTTCCTGTATGATCCTCAAGGAAGGAATTTCTACCTCGGCGGGAATGACCGCCTCTGTACCATAAACCAGCATGTAGGGAGTTGCCCCGGTTGATGTGCGGACTGTGGTGCGTTATCCCAATAAAGCAAATGATAATTTCTCATGCCACTGCTTATGCTTTTCTATCATCTTCCTTAGAATTTTCTTGATGTTCTTGTTGGCGGCTTCTATGGCTCCATTCATCTGAGGCCTGTAAGCTGTGGAATTCTTGTGTTTGATCTTGAAGGTTTCACATATATTCTTCATCAATTCACTGTTGAGGTTGGAACCATTATCAGTAATGATTGATTCTGGAATCCCGAACCGACAAACGATACGGTCCCGGACAAAGTCTGCCACGACTTTCTTAGTTATACCCACTTGGTGAAATAGTCGATCGCTACTAGGATAAACCTGTGCCCGTTGGAAGCGGCAGGCTCGATTGGTCCAATAACATCTATTCCCCAAGCGGCGAACGGCCACGGTGAGCTTGTTGCATTAAGCTCATTTGGAGGCACCTTTATCATGTCTGCATGTATCTGACAGCGATGGCATTTCCGGACATACTGGATGCAGTCTGTTTCCATAGTCATCCAAAAGTAACCAGCCCGGAGTATCTTCTTTGCTAAGACAAAACCGTTCATATGTGGACCGCAGGTCCCGGCATGAATTTCCTCTAGTAGTTTGGATGCTTCCTTTGCATCAACACACCATAGCAAAGCCAAATCCGGAGTCCTCCTATACAGGATTCTTCCGCTGTGAAAGAAATTATTGGAATATCTTCGAAGCGTGCGCTTTTGAGTGGTATTTGCAAGCCCTAGGTATTCTCCTTTTGCCAAATATTCCTTGATGTCGTGAAACCAAGGTTTTCCATCTGCTTCTCCTTCGACATGAGCACAGTAAACTGGCTGATTGTAGATCTTCACGGGAATAGGATCAATGAAATTCTTATCTGGATGTTGTATCATAGAGGCCAGGGTAGCCAATGCATCGGCGAACTCATTCTGGACCCTGGGGACATGTTGGAATTCCGTCTTTATGAACCATTTTCTCAACTCCTGTATATGATGCAGGTATGGGAGTATCTTGGAGTTCTTGGTTGCCCATTCTTCTCAGACCTGATGTATAAGCAAATCCAAATCTCCAATCACTAGCAACTCTTGGACGTTCATGTCAAACTGTTCGTACTCGGCCATATTGTTAGTGTAGGGGAACCTGAGCTTGGCGGATACCGGATAATGCTGGCCAGTTTCTGATACTAGGACTGCTCCTATGCCAACTCCTTTGAAATTTGCTGCTCCGTCGAAAAACATCCTCCAACCATCATAGGATTCTGCAATGTCTTCTCCTACAAATAATACCCCCTCATCAGGAAAATACGTCTACAGGGGTTCGTATTTTCCGTCAACAGGATTTTCCGCAAGGTGATCCGCTAGTGCTTGTCCCTTGATTGCCTTCTGATCATGTAGACAACGTCGAATTCACTCAACAGGATTTGCCACTTGGCTAGCATGCCAGTGGGCATGGGCTTCTGGAAGATGTACTTCAAAGGATCCATCCTTGATATGAGATACGTAGTATAAGCAGAGAAATAGTGCCTCAACTTCTGAGCTACCCAAGTCAGAGCACAACAGGTGCATTCCAACAGAGAATACCGGGCCTCGTATGGGGTAAACTTCTTACTGAGATAATAGATGGCCTGCTCCTTCCTCCCTGTTTCATCATGTTGCCCCAGAACACATCCAAATGCTCCGTCCAATACCGCAAGGTAGAGTATAGGGGGTCTACCTGGCTCGGGCGGGACCAAAACTGGCGGTGTTGACAAGTACTCCTTGATTTTGTCGAAGGCCTTTTGGCAGTCATCAGTCCATTTGGTAGCGGTGTCCTTCTTCAGCATCTTAAAGATTGGCTCACAGATGACAGTAGATTGAGCTATGAACCGGCTGATGTAGTTAAGTCTCCCCAAGAAACTCATTACTTCTTTCTTGTTCTTTGGTGGTGGTAATTCTTGAATAGCTTTGACCTTTGATGGATCCAATTCTATCCCTCGGCGACTCACAATGAACCCAAGCAATTTTCCAGCTGGAACCCCAAATGCACATTTTGCGGGGTTTAACTTCAGGTTGTACCTCCGCAGTCTATTGAAGAACTTCCTTAAATCTTCCATGTGATCAGTGGCTTTCTTGGACTTAATGATGACGTCGTCTACATACACTTCGATCTCCTTGTGTATCATGCCATGGAAAATGGTAGTCATGGCCCTCCTATAGGTGGCCCCTGCATTCTATAACCCAAATGGCATCATCTTGTAGCAATACATCCCCCACGGCGTAATGAAAGTGGTTTTCTCAGCATCCTCTTCATCCATCCATATCTGATGGTACCCAGCAAAACAATCAAAAAATGACTGCAGCTCATGCTTGGTGCAGTTGTCAATCAAGATGTGTATATTTGGCAAGGGGAAGTCATCTTTTGGACTGGCCCGGTTGAGACCCCGATAGTCGACATAGACTCTGACCTTCCCATCCTTCTTCGGTACTGGCACAATGTTGGCTAACCATGTCGGATACTCTACTACCCTGAGGACCTTAGCTTTGACTTGATTAGTGACCTCTTCCTTAATTTTCAAACTCATATCTGGCTTGAACTTTCTGGGCCTCTGCTTTATTGGCGGACAGGTTGGATCAGTCGACAATTTGTGAGCCACAGTAGATGTACTTAGACCAGTCATGTCGTCGTACGACCAGGCAAATATGTCCTCATACTCTCGTAAAAACTATGTATATTTTTCCTTCTCTGATGGTGATAAATAAAAGCTGATTCGTGTTTCTTTGATGTTTCCAGCATCTCCCAGGTTGATGATTTCGGTCTCGTCCAGGTTGGACTTAGGTCTATCCTCAAAATTCTCAACTTCTTTAACAATTTCTTCCGGTATATCATCTTCCTCTGAATCTATGTCCGTTTGTTGCGTTCTCTCGTTTCAAGTCACAGTCATCGGTTCATCAAGATAAGTAATAGTAATGCTGTATAAGTAAAGTAATGAGAGAAAATAATAGGAGTAAGATTTTTAAGAAAACCGAATTGCTTTTGATAAATTCCATAAATGTTTTAAACATCAGAGCTCTTTCTTGCAAAAAATAAAATGCGAAAGGAAAGTAAGGTAGTAAAATAAAATAATGCATGGTGCTTGTTCAGCCTTGCTACCCCGAGGCACGCCGGGCTCTGGTGGTTCTGACGGTCCAGTTGTTGAGGCATGCTCCTCCGCTTACAGCTTGTATGGAAGGGCCTTCCTCCCCCTCCTCCTCGAAAATAACACAGCAATCCATGTCATCATCTTCTAGGAACAAGTTCCTCATTGCTGCTAGTGCTTCCTCTTCTTCTGACCTATATATAACATCGGCTGGCTGGAAAGTCTGCTCTAAGCGAGGTATTGGTTGTTCCAACGGATAGTAAGGGCCGCGCCAGGGTGGCGACCATTCATTGAATTCCTTCCAGGTATACTCATATCCCAATCCGAAGGTGGTTCCGTGTTTCTTGAGCTTGATGGGCTTAGCGATTCCTTGGAGATTCTTGCCAAGCCCCTTGCCAGGTTCATACCCGCTCCAGTTCAATATGCTTTCAATTTTGTTGTCCCACCACTTGTCCTTATCAACGGCGTTGACTCGCTCGATGTGATGATAGGTCTCCCCACCTATCTTCCTTCTTCCTCCGATCGCTGGGATGGTCTGGCGACTGTATATGGGATTGCTACCGTCGCCGTGAATAATCACCTCTTGGTGATTCCATTCAAACTTCACTGCCTGATGTAGGGTTGATGCTACGGCCCCAGCGGCATGAATCCAAGGCCGCCCCAGAAGCAAGTTGTAAGATGCGGGCACGTCTATCACTTGAAAATCAACATCAAACCAAGTAGGCCCCATTTGCAGACAT
The DNA here is from genome assembly GCF_001879085.1 of Nicotiana attenuata. Lineage (NCBI taxonomy): Eukaryota > Viridiplantae > Streptophyta > Magnoliopsida > Solanales > Solanaceae > Nicotiana > Nicotiana attenuata. Next base: position 4,135 of record NW_017672486.1, read on the forward strand.
AAGCTAATTTCCCCAATAGTGGACCTTTGGGAACCGTCGAAAGCTTTGACGTTGATGGCTCCATCCTTGATCTCATGCAGGCTCTTTCCCAACGTTCTGAGAGTTACCAATGGACAAATGTTGAGGCTGGACCCTCCATCAATCAGGATTCTAGTGATAAAATAATCTTCGCACTGCACGGTGATGTGCAATGCCTTGTTGTGACTCAACCCTTCTGGTGGTAGCTCATCTTCATGAAAAGTGATTTTGTGACTTTCCAATACCTGACCCACCATGTTTGCCATTTCTCCTCCAGTGATATTTCTTGGTACATATGCCTCACTCAGCACTCTTAACAAGGCATTCTTGTGTGCATCGAAATTCTGTAGTAAAGCAAGGATAGAAATCTGCGCCGGTGTTTTGTTTAACTGATCAATGACTGAGTATTCCTTCGCTTGTATCTTTCTTCAGAGATCATCGGGCCTGGTTTCAGTGATGGCTTGTCGACCAGAGGTCTGCTTACTCGACTCAGCCAAGTGTTCCGGAGTATAAACCTCGCCGGTTCTTGTCATACCTTGTGCCGCAATCGTTTCCCCGAACTTGGCTTTCCCCTTCCTTCTTGCCTCCGCTGTGTAGTCCCATGGTATGGCTTTTGTGTGGAATGGTGTTACGGCTGTCATTGCCACTGGAATGGGCACCCTTGCTTTGGAAGGTAATACAGCAACTTCAAATGGCTCAAGCGCCTTTGGGGACCCAAACTCGACCTCAATTGGTGTTGGCGTCTTTGCAGAGGCCGGTGTTTCAAACTCAAGTGGTATGGACATGTTCACCTCGGCATCTTCAGAAGGTTGAATCTGGACTACAATCGGATTAAGGGTGACTGTTGGTTTCTTTGGATCGTCGCCTTCGGTGATCAAACCGATTGATCCCTTGGGATCCCAATCATCCCCTATTTCAATCATATGGACACCCCCACCAGACTCGACTATTTAATATCAACAATTAGCATAAGAAGCATTTAGTTCTCCAAATGAATGCACATAACTTGGTAGTGTCTGTTTGGGTTTCAAGGAAACCCAGTGGACTTTGGACAAGGCTGTCTTAAAGAGTTATTATGCGGACAACATAACTGACTCGGCTAGGTTTGACAATGATGCATGCACAATTAAACAGAGCAGGGTTTCTATGGAGTATTAGACTGGTACCCTTGAGCGGACAACTCAAGAAGGAAAGGCACGGAACCGTCGACTACACCGTTGATAGACTGGTTTTACCGCAAATATGCCTTTGCCGGATTTAGGGGGTGATAATATCGGAAGGGCGCAACCACTCATTATAAGCATTGCTATGGTATTTTGTTTGGCACGAGTGGAATATGATGTATGTAGTTACAATAATTAAACAAATTGTCATGTATTTGCACGTTCATAGAGTAATAATTACAACAATTTCTCATAATTTACAACAGTATTAAAGGAAAGTGATAAAGGAAAGCATTAAGAAAAGAAACAAAGACCCAAGTTAGTTTCGTAGTAGAAGAAAGAATAAATACTTTAAGGCATTTAAACAAGTAAAGACATGTAAAGAAACATAAAGTCACAAATAGCATGAAATGGTAAAAGCCTTAAAGAAGTCCCCAGCAGAGTCGCCATGCTGTCGATGCCCCCTTTCTCTCGCGAAATCGGGTTTATGACATTTGGGCGGACAACTCATTTCCTTTTGGGAATTGGGTTTGCAATTGAAGAGTCGCCACCTAATGATTAAGTGCATTAGGACACTAAAGAAATTTGATTTAAAAAAACCAGAGATTGGGTAAGGGCTTGAAATTATCTCGGGGGGAAGGTGTTAGGCACCCCTCAAGATCCACTAGTGTGGTTCCCGGCCATGCTACAATTGTGACTTTAAGTGCAAATGACAAGTGAACAAGCAAGAATTGCAAATACGAGATAGTTTTCACATAATGGTTGCAAGCAACTAAAGCAAAAGAAGTTAAAGAAACTGAAAATTGGGAAGAAAGCAATTTTAAAGTTCTGAAAATAAACAAGTAAAAGGAAGGTTTTTACGTAATTGATGCAAGTAATTGAAGTAAAAGAAAAGTTAAAGAAGCTGAAAATTGAGCAGTTTCTTTAAAAAAAAAGAAATTCTGAAAGATTAAACAAGTAAAGGGAAGGGGTTTCCTAGGTTTATAAATAATATGGATCACCCCACACAACACCCGGTAACCGTTTATATACGTGGTGTTATCCCGTGGTCATCATATCCATATCTACTCTTTCCCACCCCGTTAAGGTATTAAAGCGCGGAATAGTCTCGTTACTTATTGCATGCTGTTACCCGTCCCAATCCTATCAGTCCCGGAGGCATTGGGACTACTGGTCCTAAAAGGGGAGGGAGATTTGGGGCTTTTCAGAGTTTAAAAGGATAAAATTCTAAGGCGATAAACAAAAACACATAAAGCAGATATGGGAAACACATAAAGTTAAAAAGGCTCAGACAGGCCTCCTCACTTAAAGACAGAGTGTTTAGCATGTCTTGCACGCACTGGTTATGGTCTGAATTAACTTAAAGCGTTAAGGCAGGCTGATTTATCACATATTTTCATATAAGAAGTCCGAATTAGGCCTGTCTGCTGGTTGTAATTATCAAAGATTGGTGCAGTTGATTAATTACCTAATGGCTTGCCTAGGTGAAACCTATAGGCATGATATCTAATAATGCAGGAGTACACTGATTTTATACTTGTAGACGATTCAGATTCAGCTGATTACTCCTATAGGCATGCTTTCTAAGCGTGGTTGGTTTGAAAAACGTTTATAGAAATGCAGGAGTCCTATAGGCATGGTATCTAGAAGGCAATTTGTTATTTAAACCTACAAACTGTTTGCCTAGTGATAGATGTTTATGCAGAATTTAAGAAATCCTATAGATAGATTCTCTATATGAGATGCAGAAATGCAGAATCCTACAGACATGTTCTCTATATGAGATGCAGAAATCCAGATTCCTATAGACATGTTCTCTATATGAGATGCAGAAATGCAGGAACTATTGATATGATATCTATGTATGAAAGACAAAACTTATAGACATGATTTCTAAAATGCAGAAGTGCGGAAAACCTATAGGGCAGGATTTCGAGAATGCAGAAACGAAAGCAGGATACGATTGCAGAAGTAAATACCTTAGAGCATGATATCTACCCTTATGCATACATGAGTGACCCCGTTCCCTTTTTACCACCTTAAAACCCCCCCGA
>NW_017672486.1:9593-36882 GCF_001879085.1 Nicotiana attenuata
GTTACAATTGAGATTGGGCTGGTCTAATTGGGAGTTTAGGATTGGGTCAATTGGAGGGGTCAATTTGGCTATAATTGAAATAAATTGGGGCTACCTATTAAATATCCAGTTTTTCCTTTTTATTTTATTAAAAATAGTAAAAATGATTCTGAAATTAAATTAAAAGTACTGAATCAGTAAATAATATATAAATATTAAACTAAAAATATTGGAACCAAATTTATAATTATAAAATGCTATTAATCTTAAAATAGGCTAAAATTGCAACTATATGCAATTTAGCTTTTAAAATACCAAATAAATTTGTAAAAAATATACAAAAATTATCTTAACTATATTTTGGTATAAATATGGGAAATAAAACAAATTATCCACCAAAATAATAATTTTGGGAATAATTATTGGTTTTTATACTGCTAAAATGGGCAATAAATTGATTTTAAAAAACTTTTAGAAGTTAGGAAAAAATACTACAACACTTTGGCATGCTTATATATGCATGAATATGTTATTTTGAAAATATATATAGGGAAAAATTGGGTATCAACAGGATCTTGGTGAGGTCCATTAGTTCCTTGGGCTTGAGGTTGTTAAATTGCCTCAAGGATACTTGATCAGTCAACATAAGTTTGCTTTGGATTTGCTCTCTGATTTTCAATGTTCTGCAGTTACCCATGTGGTAGCCCCCTTAGACTCTCATGTCAAGTTGTCAACTGAGGTTGGGGATTTGCTACCTGATCTATCTGTTTATAGAAAGTTGGTAGGCAAACTCAATTACTTGCAGCATACCAGACCTGATCTTTCATACACAGTGCAACATTTGAGCCAATATATGTCTGCTCCTAGAGTCCCTCATTTGGAGGCTGCTTATCTTGTTCTTCGATATGTAGCTGGCACCTCTGATTTGGGTATTATGCTTTCTAGCACTCCTGACTTTTCTTTGCATGGTTTTTGTGACTCTGACTGGGCTAGCTATGCTGATAGTAGGAAGTCTGTTTCTGGTTTTGTGTTGTTCCTTGGAGGTTGCTCAGTTTCTTGGAAGTCCAAGAAGCAACCTACTCTTGCTTTGTCCTCTGCTGAAGCAGAGTATAGAGCTCTTCGTCTGTTGGTAGCTGAAGTCACTTGGGTTGTTCGATTGCTGGGTGAGCTGGGTGTGGATAATCTCAGCCCTGTTGCTTTGTACTGTGATAATCAAGTTGCAGTTCATATAGCCAAGAATCCTGTCTTTCACGAGCGGACCAAACATATAGAGGTGGACTGCTATTTTGAAAAGGGCAGAAGATGACTAGGGTTTCGAGGAACCTTCGAGAGAGTTTTGGGAGAGGAGAGTGTTTGAAGGCGGCTGAGAGATGGAAATGAGGGAATTAGGGTAGGTTTAGGTGAATTAAAAAGGCAAGGGATGATCGTGGCCGTTGATCAAAACGATCAACGGCCTGGATTAAAAGAAAAGGCCAGGCGGGTTAATTGGTTGGGTCGGGGGGTCGAGTTACAATTGAGATTGGGCTGATCTAATTGGGAGTTTAGGATTGGGTCAATTGGAGGGGTCAATTTGGCTATAATTGAAATAAATTGGGGCTATATACTAAATAGCAATTTTTCCCTTTTTATTTTATAAAAAATAGTAAAAATGATTCTGAAATTAAATTAAAAGTACTGAATCAATATATAATATATATAAATATTAATTTAAAAATATTGGAACCAAATTTATAATTATAAAATGCTATTAATCTTAAAATATGCTAAAATTGCAACTATATGCAATTTAGCTTTTAAAATACCAAATAAATTTGTAAAAAATATACAAAAATTACCTTAACTATATTTTGGTATAAATATGGGAAATAAAATAAATTATCCACCAAAATAATAATTTTGGAAATAATTATTGGTTTTTATACTGCTAAAATGGGCAATAAATTAATTTTAAAAATCTTTTAGAAATTAGGAAAAATACTAAAATACTTTGGCATGCTTATATATGCATGCATATGTTATTTTGAAAATACATAGGGAAAAATTGGGTATCAACAGTTCCGTAGGTCATTTTTTATAGGCCGGCAAAATTTTAGGCGATCCGCGTCCGAGCACGCAGGCCCATGTATGAGACGTGGGCTATAGTATACAAACATATGAGAATCGGGCAAATTCCAGTTTTATGGCCCTAAAAAGCGAAGAAACGAGTAACGGTCATGGCGAGGCGGTGACTATTAGTCCTTAGGTCATTTTTGGGTCGGAGAATTTATAGGCGATCCAGTACCGGGCGCGGGGCCCATGTTGGAGACGTGGGCTATAGCACACAAAAATTTGAATCCGCAGAATTCCAGTTTTATGGCCCTAAAATCCAAAAAACGAGTAACGATCATGGAGAGACGATGACTATTGTCCTTAGTTCGTTCTAAAGGGCTGGAAAGTGAANGCTCCTGATGCTTGGATACGCCGGAGCGAGGCCGGAGAGGCCTCAAAGCCATGGATCTGAGAAGATTTGAAAGAACACCATCGAGGTAAGACCTCGAAACTTCGAACACCCAGGGTTTAAAGGTGGAGGGGGGTGAGTACAGGCCATCCATGGCTTGAGAAGCCATAGATTCCGGTGAAAATACGGTTGAAAAGGGCAGAAGATGACTAGGGTTCCGAGGAACCTTCAAGAGAGTTTTGGGAGAGGAGAGTGTTTGAAGGAGGCTGAGAGATGGAAATGGGGGGATTAGGGTAGGGTTAGGTGAATTAAAAAGGCATGGGGGTGATCGTGGTCGTTGATCAAAACGATCAACGACCTGGATTAAAAGAAAAGGCCAGGCGGGTTAATTGGTTGGGTCGAGGGGTCGAGTTACAATTGAGATTGGGCTGGTCTAATTGGGATTTTAGGATTGGGTCAATTGTAGGGGTCAATTTGGCTATAATTGAAATAAATTGGGGCTATATACTAAATAGCCAGTTTTTCCCTTTTTATTTTATAAAAATAGTAAAAATGATTCTAAAATTAAATTAAAAGTACTGAATCAGTAAATAATATATAAATATTAATTTAAAAATATTGGAACCAAATTTATAATTATAAAATGCTATTAATCTTAAAATATGCTAAAATTGCAACTATATGCAATTTAGCTTTTAAAATACCAAATAAATTTGTAAAAAATATACAAAAATTACCTTAACTATATTTTGGTATAATATGGAAATAAATAATTATCCACAAATATAATTTTGGAAATAATTATTGGTTTTTATACTGCTAAAATGGGCAATAAATTGATTTTAAAAAACTTCTAGAAATTAGGAAAAATTACTAAAACACTTTGACATGCTTATATATGCATGCATATGTTATTTTAAAAATATATATAGGGAAAAATTGGGTATTAACAAGATCTTGGTGAGGTCCATTAGTTCCTTGGGCTTGAGGTTGTTAAATTGCCCCAATGATACTTGATCAGTCAACATAAGTTTGCTTTGGATTTGCTCTCTGATTTTCAATATTCTGTAGTTACCCCTGTGGTAGCCCCCTTAGACTCTCATGTCGAGTTGTCAGTTGAGGTTAGGGATTTGCTACCTGATCTATCTGTTTATAGAAAGTTGGTAGGCAAACATAATTACTTGCAGCATACCAGACTTGATCTTTCATACACAGTGCAACATTTGAGCCAATATATGTCTGCTCCTAGAGTCCCTTATTTGGACGCTGCTTATCATGTTCTTCGATATATAGCTGGCACCTCTGATTTGGGTATTATGCTTTCTAGCACTCCTGACTTTTCTTTGCATGGTTTTTGTGACTCTGACTGGGCTAGCTGTGCTGATAGTAGGAAGTCTGTTTCTGGTTTTGTGTTGTTCCTTGGAGGCTGCTCAGTTTCTTGGAAGTCCAAGAAGCAACCTACTCTTGCTTTGTCCTCTGCTGAAGCAGAGTATAGAGCTCTTCGTCTGTTGGTAGCTGAAGTCACTTGGGTTGTTCGATTGCTGGGTGAGCTGGGTGTGGATAATCTCAGCCCTGTTGCTTTGTACTGTGATAATCAAGCTGCAGTTCATATAGCCAAGAATCCTATCTTTCACGAGCGGACCAAACATATAGAGGTGGACTGCCATTTTGTACGGGATGCCTTGTCTGCTGGTTTGATCTCATTGCATTCTATTTCTACATCTGCTCAACTTGCTGATATATTCACTGTGCAACAGCAGGCTTTTCTTCCCAAGCTTGGAATGGCCAGCCCTTCCAGCTTGCGGGGGGTGTTGGAGCTGAAGTTAGTAGTGTTAAGTAGTCAAGATGGGCCAGCCCATTTGTAATTATGATATTCTTATTTCGGCCCACTAAGTGAGGGCCCAAGTGTAATATGTACATATGAGAGACCCAATGTATTAGCTGAACAGATTTTTTGAGTAATGAAATACCTCACCTTTTTCTCTAAACTCTCTCTCTGCGCCGACATATCATAGGGTTCGTTCATCTTCTCATCACTGTTAATTTTCTCCAAATTCACTTGTTAACAGAAAGAACACTGGACATGAGAATTTCAAAAGATATAAGACACCTCTCACAACGGTGAGGCAATTATATGAGACACAAATAAGTAAGTGTTGGGACATAAAAATTGTAATGTTTTAAAAGTAGTATTTGAAATTAAGTTGAAAAATGATATTTGAAATTTATGTTTGGACATGCATTTCACTTGAAAAAAATATTGTAGTTTTGTGAGTTGGGAGAAAAAGAATTCCTAAAATTTTGAAAAACTGGTCAAAATGATTTATTGGTTTTTGAAAAACTCATATTCCTATTTTTTTCAAAAACTTACAAATTTTTATGAACCGACATATTTTTAACTTTTTTTTATGGACTAACGGGACCTAAAGTTTTTCAAACATATATTATAAGTACCACATTATAAAATTGCAGTAGCCACCTAGCTAAAAGAAAATGTATTTGGCAATACAATTACCCCAATTGAAAAAACGAAGTGTCTAAAAGAAGGCGGGAGGCCAAAACTTCGTCTCCTTCTCGAACAAGCAGCCCCTTCAGAGAAAAAGTCTCACTTTTAAAACCCCTCTAAAACCTAAAGCCTCATCTTCTTCTGCTTCATTTTATTGTTAAAAATCCTTAGAATTACTTCAATATGTCAATGGACCTAGACCCAGATGAAGTCTTTCGTGACGATGAAGATGATCCTGAAAGTGAATTTTACAAGGTCCCTATTATTGTTATTAATAATTTTTTATTCACTTACTTGTTTGTGTTAAAATTGAAAATTAAATTATTTTTTATAATTATATCTAAAATGTGCAATCAAATTAAACATGCAGGAAAGAGATGCTACTAAGGAATTATTGGTATACCTTGTGGATGCTTCGCCCAAAATGTTTTCCACTACTTGCCCTACGGTTAGTCCTTAATTACCAGTTACTGTTTCTCATTTTTGTAATTTTTTTACTTGATTTTGGTTCCATTGTTCTATTGACTTTTTGCGTTACTTCACTTCAGAAATTATTACTCCCTCGTTCCAATTTATGTGACATAGTTTGACTAGGCGCTGTTTAAGTATAAAAGAAAAACACGTGGTCCAAAACAGATTTGTGTGGCATTAAGTGTAAAATGAGAAATTTAAAGTTAAATTTGTCTAAATATAAAAATGTGTCATTCTTTTAAGGACAAACTAAAAAGCGAAGTGCATCATATAAATTAGGCTAGAGTAAGTGATAAAACCGTGCCTTCGTGGTGTCCGGGCTAGCTAGCATGTTCATCCACTCGATTATTCCACTGAAAACCTGCTACCTCCCAGTAGCATTTATAATGGATAACTCTGCCTACCAAGGCTTAAGTAGATGGAAATAGATTACCTAATGTTGTTTTTGACTCCACTGGAAAATTGAAAAAAATAGAATGTGCCTTTTAAACTATATGATTAGAAGATTAGTTCATTCAGTAGAGGTGAATGGAGATACTTGATGATAGGTTAAGCTGATGATAGGTTAAGCTGATAAAGATGACTTTTTCATTGTGAAGTTCTTTTAGAAGCTAAGTTATAATCCGACTGAAAGGCGTTTATTGTTAAGCATAATTTTAAGTCGTATCCGTGGAGAGCTGGGTTTAGGCCATAGCAGAGACTAAAAACACCAGGGAGAAAGATAAGTCATATCTGCCTAAGCCTTGGTTGGTAGAATTACCTGGTGCATGTGCTGGTTGGAGGTAGCAGGTACCAACTAGAATATTCTAGGAGTGCGGAAGCTAACCCATATACCATTGATTTAAAAGGAAGGAAAAAAGAGAAAGGTAGGAAGATAAGTTAGGACCTAATTCCTGCTGTCTTGTTTGGTATGTTTTGAACTTTTGGCTAGATTCTTGAGAAACTAAAGGTTTTTGGCAACTCCTTTTTTCTTTTATTTCAGAAAAATATAGGGTATCTCCGGAGGCATATTTTGTTCAGTTTAGGACTAGTTTTTTGAGGGGTAGCAGTGGTGGTTGGGAGGCACCTCCTTGAGACTGGAGTGCTAATGCATTTCAGTTTCTTGTAATTTTTTATTTTTGATTGAGTTTGTGCATGTAGTTGTACAGTTATTACGAGCAGTATTTCTCTTGAAAACATTTTTGTCATATTTCTTTAGCATTTTTGACCCTTTGAGTGTAAAAATGTGGAATCCCACTAAGTATTTCGATTTTTGCAGGATGATGAAAAGACCGCTACTCATTTTCAACTTTCCATCAATTGCCTTGCACAATCTCTCAGAACTCAGATTATTAATAGGTCTTACGATGAAGTTGCTATATGCTTCTTTAACACTGTAAGCTTTTTGTTCCTTATAAACTGTACATCACAAGATGTGCCTTCGACAACTTCTATTATATAACTTAATTGCTGCTTTTTTTCCTTATCTAAAATTATTTCAGATTTTATGTTAGTCATGCTAAAATCTAGTGCTACCTAATATTTGCAGGATCCTATTTATTATATAAAACTGAATCCTGAAGTAGCCTTTACTGGACCTTCTTTTCCAGCTTGTTTGTAACTTGAGAATTCTGTTACTTTATAGTGTGAGAGGAAGCTTTCATATTATGGATGGAAATATGCTGCTAACAAAAAGTCTGGCTGTTCAGCCTAGTTTCTAAGTGAACTTACTTGATAAATATGTGTTAGGTTGCAGTGTGGAAAGTGATGTCTTTAGTGGTTCTTGTCTCTTTCTCCTGACATGAAAGAACTTCAGACAAGGAATGAAGCAGAAGATGTATCAAAAACATCTCATAAAAGATAGTTGTACAGACTGTATACTGTGACTTAGGGGATAAATGGGTTATGTGTGGTATATGTCATACTTTGGTTTGAACAAACATGGACTAACTGTTGCGAAGTAATTTCAACCTTATAATTTTACCTCATCATTCTTTGTCGTACTAGAGGATCGATCTATATTCCCAGCTAATTAGGGGATGACAGTCTCTATTCATTAGCTATCTGATAAAAATCTAATGTGGATCCATATGCGTATAATTCTTGTTTTGCACTTTGTTAGTTTGTGTTTGCTCCAAGTCGTACAAATGCAGTCTTTAAGATATTCTTGTCCCTTATATAGATTATCTTCTAATTAAATCAAAAAATAAAGTAAAATTACTATATTTCTGAAGAATGGTATGAAACTGGTAAAGTTATCTGCATCTGACTTTCAGTTGTACCAAAATCCCTGATAAGTAGACTAGCTTTTCCTTGTGAGTTGTGTCCTTCTGTTGTTCTTTAAACTTTCTTCTTGAAACTCTGAGAATGGTATGGAGGCTCAGGACCTCACAGGAAAGAAGCAAGGAGCTAGCTGCACCTAGTAATCAGTGGCGGGTCTATCTTATTCCATTACCATCAGTTTGTTGTCTTTCTTGAATCTCTTTGACGAAAATCGTTAGCATCCCACATTGGTGGGGAGAATGGCTGTTGTTTGCTTATATTGTCTTCAGCAATACTCACCTCCTAAGCTATCTTTTGAAGGTACGGTTAGGCCCAAGGTCCAGTTTTTTATATGGTATTAGAGCTAGACCCATCTCTCTACTCTTGGTTTCTCTAATGTTGGGCCACTATGTTATGATATCCACACTCGAGATGTCCAGGGCTTTGGGAGTGGGGGGTGGGGGTGTCTATTCATATGGTTTTGGGAAATCTTCATGGAGTTAGACCCAAGGTTCACTTTCTTTAGAATATAGCTTTTGAGTTTGATCCGAGGTCCACTTTCTTTACAAAAATCGCGGACCTGTTGTAGTAAGAGGCAAGAGTACAAGAAAGGATAGAAAGAGATGCGGTAGTAGAAAGTAATGGGGCTTGTGTGAAGGCCTTAGCCAACTTTTTGTCATTCCATGTAAGGAGTCCTAGGAGGGTATTAGGAATGATGTGGGCGAGAACCATTTCTTTGTGAATTTATGTTCCTTTATCACAAAAGAAAATAAATTTAGATTTTCATTTACTTGTGGGGATCCAGATCTTCCTTGGTACTATATAAGTTTGATTAAATGTTATTTAGGTAGGCGATATATATATGTGATCTAGTTCTATATAGTGCAACAGACAACGTGAGTAAACAACCACTCTTCTTTCAACGCAAACTAGCTTTTTGCTATTTTCTCCCTATTTAACACCCTATTTCCTGTTTTGTTTCTTATTAGTATCTCCAAATGTCTGTTTAATGATGATTTGTTTATGTTCACCTTTATTTGTAATTTCAGCGGGAAAAAAAGAATTTACAGGACTTAAGTGGCGTTTATGTATTTAATGTTCCAGAAAGAGAGGATCTGGATAGACCAACGGCCAGGCTAATTAAAGAATTTGATCGAATAGAAGGTAAATCTTCATATTTGTCTTTAATTTCGGTGCAAGTTTTTTGTGGGTGTATAGTTATGCAACTATCTCTGTTTAGACAAGATTCTAAATTGGTAATCAAAAGCCTAGCCTTACGTTACATCATTGCTGTCAAACTCACATAATAAATCATCTTTTTTGGTTTTCTTTAATTTTTTCTTGTAAATGTGACTTATTCCTAATATTTAGGAAATACCCATCCACCTCCAACCCCCCCCCCCCCCCCCCCCCCCTAAAAAAAAAAAAAAAGAAAATCAAAAATGGAGAAAAATGGAAGATGATAAACAAATTGTGCTTTAGTTGATTATAGACCAGCTGACCTATCTCTTCAGGTGTAATGACCATTTCTGAAACCTTGTATTAGTTTGCTCTCCTTTCTGATGAGCCCTCGTGGTCTATAGTTAGCACTTATATTATTAAAGCACTGGCGTACCTGCATACACTAGTGATGACAGTGTGTATAAAAGGCAAGCTCGGGGAATCTCGGTTTTTGCACTTGGCCTTGCTTAGCTAGCGCTTTAGTGTTGGCACCAAGGTACTAAGTCGTGCACCTAATCACCCATGATCTCCCTCATTAAGAGGACATCACAAGACAATCAATTTTGTTAGCAAGTGATAACATTAATTTGGCAAGTGATAGCATCAATTGTTTTCTTTTTCCCTTTCTGTGTAATCAGTGGGCTGATAGACCTATGAATTGTATCATCACTTCAGTCTTAACATACATTCATTGTTTGAAAAATGTTAAGGAATAAGAAATTAGAAAAGAAAACTTCTTACTAAAAACTAAAAATGACATCTTTCCATCTAAGTTAAAAATTTAAAGTCGTTTTTGAACTTGATTTGCCTAATTTTTTTTCATGGATTAATTATAGATTTTTCAATCTCTTATCCCAAAAATTATGTCTCTGTTCTGATTTTCTCTTGCATCACACACATATATGTAAATACTTATATTTTATTTGTATATCATTCTTAATTTTTTCTACACCTTTCTTCGTTAAAGCCCACACTTTAGTTATTGCGCTTAAAAGGGGACCTTAGCGCTTTTCTATACTTTTCACTTTTAAGAACTCTGGCTTGTTGTCAGATCTTCTAAATGGAACAAGTCTCTCGAATATATGTTGAAGCAATCACTTTGACCGACTCTTCACAATTGTCGTATGAAGAGCTTTAATAGTCCTTATTTGACCAGAAAACTGGAATATCCTCAAATGATGTTTATTTCATAATTAGTAATAATGCAGAGAATTTTTCTGCTATATCAATGGACTGAGAAAGCTTCATCCTCTATACTATCAGTTACATGTGTTGCCTCGTCAATGAATGGACTTAACACGGTGTGACTTTTTTTTTTTTTGGTTTTCTAGAGTAATGCTGCAATCACCTGTTTTATATGTTTGCAGAAAGATTTGATAAAGAAATAGGCAGCAAGTATGGAATTGTGCCTGGCTCTCGTGAGAATTCTCTTTACAATGCTCTCTGGGTTGCACAAGCCCTTCTCCGTAAAGGGTAAGATTTGTTCTATTCTCCAGTTTACTCTCATTTCTCTTTGTTTTCCCCTGAAATGCTGTGCGGCCCCTATTTTACTTGTCTTTAAAACCATTTTCAGATCTGCAAAAACTGCTGATAAACGCATGCTCTTGTTTACAAATGAAGATGATCCTTTTGGAAATCTCAAAGGTGTCATAAAAGTGGATATGATGAGGACAACACTGCAGCGTGCCAAAGTATAGTATCTATGCCACTTGTTGATATATCGATATTTTAGTCAGTTGAAAACAAATCCTATGGGAAAAAGTAAATTTATGTAAAGATAACTCTGAGTTAATTAAAAATTAGATTGTTTTGTAACTTTACTTGTCAAATAGTTTTTGAATAACTATTATACTACCATTCTACTCATATCGCTGATGGTTGCAGGATGCTCAAGATCTTGGTATTGCAATTGAGCTTCTTCCACTAAGTCGACCAGATGATGAGTTCAATGTTTCCCTTTTCTATACTGTATGGTCATTGTTTATGTTTTAGATCCTTTAAAAATTGCATGTCGTTATCTAATTCAAGATCTTGGGCTTCAGGATTTACTTGGTTTGGAGGGTGATGACCTTGCTCAGTTCAAGGCTCTTGTAGGAGAGAGGTATACCTTACAAAATTTTTCAACTGTTGAGAATTCTCCATGGATAGTTGTGAGCTATTCAAGTTTGTTAATAAGCTTAGTATATGTATGGCTATCTCATATTTTAGCACTAGTCAAATGATGAATCTCCATGTAAAAAGTAAAACTCTTTCTGAAGGACTTGATAGTTATTAACACAACTTACTGTAATATGCTTAATGATTATTCATTAACGGAGTCCAAAAGTAGAAGAGCTTGTTTCATAATAGTCGTGCTTTCTTTCGGTGACTGAAGTGAGGTGGTTGTTTGTTGTGAAAATATCTCTAAGTGATCTTATGTTCATGAAGAACAAATCACCTAAGTTTTCTTTTCTGCAACTTCTTAGAGTAGTCTTAGGAGGGTTCATGTTAGAAGAACGTTAAGTTGATTAATTGAAAATTTTCCTTTAAAGACTATTATTATTATTCTTGTTTTTAGAAAAATTGATTATCATACAATTCAAAATAATTCTTTTTTATATTTCAATCAAATTCCATAACTTTATCTATAGATTAAAAGATTTATCCTTTAACTCAAATTTATTTTTATTACGTAGCCTAATAGATATTGTCTTAAAATTGCCAAGTAGCTTTTTATTAGCTTACCACTTGGCTTAACCTCAATGCAAACTACTCTCCTATTTTATATATATAGAAAGGTATAGATATAGATAATAGATATTGTTTTTAAATTGCCTAGTGGATTTTTATTAGATTGTCACTTGGCTTAACCTCAATGCAAACGACTCTCCTATTTGTTATATATAGATATAGAATCAGATTATTAACGTTCAGAGTTTTCTGTCTGTTCCTTCAAGATGCATTCCTCCTTATGTTTAGGCATTTATAAAAGCATGCATGTATTTTTTCTATGTAGTTTAACATAATATAATCATATTTTTTGATAAGTAACACAATATAATCATATAATACTATTGAAGTTTCTAAAGATTGGAAAATCTTTGAATTTGTTGTATCACTAGACCACATATGCAGATAGATTTAATCCATAGAAAGCTACTATCATTTAAGAAAAATAATTGCTGAGAGACTGACATAGATATATAAGACAGACAAGATTATCGTCCAATATAATTAGGTAGGGACATCACAAGTCTGATAAATGAAATATTATAGTTACCATGTGGTTGTTCCATTGAGTAGCATTTAGCAGACATGAATGGAGACAAAGAGATAAAACTTCGAAATTTAGAGGAATTGACCATGAAAAGGGCATAAAATTCATCAACTTGTGTATAACGCAAGTAAAAGAGAGCATACTACTAAAGAGAGAATGGAGAATGTTCAGACTATCAGCAAAGCTCCTCTACTTCCAATTTCAGGCTTCGCTGAAGGACAGCTTTCATCTTTTTCAATCGCTGTTGTTTACTGTACAATGTACTTCTTTGTTATTTTGTTTGAGAAGGGTAACAAATTTTATTCATCAGCACAAAGATTATGCTGGCAACAGTATTTACAGGGTACTATCCTTGTGAACTTTACAAGGCTTCCAAAAATTGTAGAATAGATTCTGCATCTCCTACAGAAAACTCTTTACACCAAAAGTGAAAATTTAAAATACAATTCATTTTAACTACTTGTATGGAGCTACTCCTGTCTTCAAAACATCTGTTATTTCTTTCCTTCCATATGGTCCACCAAATGCAAGCTGGGATAATCCTCCACCATTTTTTCTGACTGACCATTTTACTAGCATAGTTCAAGCTTTCAGTAGATCACATGTGTTTCCCGGCATTATCCATTTCAAATTTACCAGGGCCAAAAATAGATTCCATAGTTGGGAAGTGAAAGCACAATGGAGAAAGAGATGGCTATTGTTTTGAACAGTCGTCTTGAACAGTAGGAAGAGGTCTCTTACTGGAAGGAGAACAGAAGGGAAATAACATCCATTTTGTGCCTGTAGAGAGAAATGAGTGGTCCAAATGGGTGATATGAATGTTCAACATATTACTTGTTAGTTCATTCGTTTATTTATTTTCTTGATTGATGAAATGAATACTCAAATGTGGAAAACCAAATAACATGAAGATGGGATGACCAGATTGGTGGGGGTGGGGTGGGGTGGGTGGGTGGGTGGGTGGGGGGATTGAATNGTCTGGTGGCGGGTCTTGTGCCTATGTTACTGGTTTATGCATTTTTAAAATTTCCTCCCTTTCCTTATAAAAAAACTTCCTCCATTTCCGAAATCTGTGGTTTTATTCTCTAATGATCGAGATGTCTGGATATAAATGCCAGTTTGCAAGGTGTTAAGGAGTTGATTGCACTTAGAGCCTGTTAGTTTTTATTATCCCTTTTAGAGCCTATTTACTAATTATGTGTTGGCCATGTTCCTTCCCTATGTTTGCTATATCAGGTTTGAAGATCTGAAAGACCAGCTAAGAAAACGCATGTTTAAGAAGCGCAGAGTTCGAAGACTTAGATTTGTGATTTTTAATGGATTATCTATCGAACTTAACACCTATGCTTTGATCCGTCCAACTAATCCTGGTCTGCCTTTGTTGCCCTTTCTTTCACTATGTAATGATTACTGTTAGGTGACTATAAAGTAATCTTCAGACCTCTTTTTAACTTTCTGCAGGGACAATAACTTGGCTTGACTCGATGACCAATCTTCCTTTAAAGGTACTTATTAGCTTCATCATCATGCTTTGCTTTAATCTTTTTTTTTTCTTTTGCAGTTTTCTTTCAGTTTTGCTGAGTTTATGTGCATCTCTTTTTTGGTGGAAGGGAGCTTCATGGAATGATTGATCATAACTAACCTTTGTACTTTTTGGGGTTTTGATTCTTTATAAGTTCTGACTGTAACGGATTTGCAGCTATCTTTTGCTTATTCGTTGAGGATTAGTTGCTGTTTCCTTTCTTTAGAACACCGACCATTTCGTCCTAAGCAAAATCTTATTTGACCTTCCATCTTCCTATATATTCTGTCAGCATTCAGTTGGGTGATTGCATCTATCCATTTTTATGGAAAGAACCATCAGGATAAGTTTTTGGTTTCACTTCTCTGTACATCCCAAGCATACAACTATTTTTTTGGTTTCCTTGCGGGCCAATCATGTTGAAATCCTGGTAATGAATATTATCTGGCACTCTTCATTAATGAATATCATGTGGAGATCTTGCTATGAGTCCATTGCAAAATGAACAAGCAACTTTATTAAATAAAATGATCATGATTTTTTTAGTTTATCTGATGTTATTTATTTAACGAGTCCTTCTAAAGCACTTTAGGTGCTCTTATTTAAGTATTTCTAGTTTCTTGTTCCACATTCTATCTTGAAAAAATAATACATAGAATCCTGCATATGTTATATAGGTATTACTTGTGCAACTTTTATACTAACATTGTGTTACATTGTTAGACTAGTTCTAGTAATCCAAACTTTTATACCACAACCAAGTGTTGTATTAGTAATGTTGTGTTTTATACTGAACTTACTATTTATTATACGGGAAATCAAACAAGCTCGTAGAGTTTATGGAGTTCATTGGAAAAGTCATTACTCTCTACTTCAGATTAGTAATGTGTCTTTGGAGAATCTAATTGGTGTGTTAGATCTAGCACACAAGTTTCACTAGAAAAAAAGGGCAGCCCGGTGCACGAAGCATCCCGTATTCACTCGGGGTCTGGGGAAGGGCTGTACTCACACAAGGTTCACTAGATGAAAAGTATTTGTAGTAATAGAAAAAAGTTGATAGTTAAAGTTGTGTTTGAACATGAACTTAATTTGGAAAGGAAGTTTGTGAAAGTTGAAGATTTGAGAGTAGAAAGCAGTGTTTCACTTGAAATATACTTTCAAACCGATATTTCAATCTTTCACCTGAAGATCAAATGCTGACGTGCAGTATTTGTAAAGTTGAAATAATATTTATGTCAAACGGGCCCTTAGTTTAGAATGAAAAAGTTTCAACCTAGAGTGGAATGGACATAGAGGATTACTATAGCTGGCTCCGACTAGCTTGAGATTGAGGAGGAGTTGATTGATTTGGTTTTTATGTAGGTGCAAGTTTATAGCTGCACATAAACTTTTTCTGAAATTTTAACTCCTACCTTTGTACGATGGTAGCACACTAGAAGGTAATGAGTAAAAACGGTTGGGGGGGGGGGCTGTTGTGGCTGAGTTGGGGGCTGTAGGTGGGAGGGGGTATGGTGGAAACATAATTGAAATTCGATCGGACTGTTATACTGTGAGACAAAAGACGGTGTGGGGCTGTGGGCTGTATGTTGAGATTGTGTTGCAAGTGGGTGTTGAGCTGCATAATGTCGCATATTGGATATTTTTTCCGAAGAAAAAGAAGACTCAATTTCGGATAAGGAATATCTAAAGGTTTTGAACTATTTTGTCCATTGCCTTAAATGCTTTCTTCATATATTTGTTCTTGCATGTAACGACAACAATTTTTTGCCATGTCATATCAGTATTTGGTAAGGTATCAAGGGATTTTGTGTCAGCTTGTCTCCAAGTCCCTTCTTTCTAGGGCATCTTTTCTGATAATTAACCTCAAGTTGTCAATTGTCATTGAAGTTGGTAGAAAATTTAATGAAATGTCTGTTCTGCTCTTCTGATAGGATTTTGATATAGAGTACGTCTTTAAACCTCTGCTGTGTTCTTTCTTGTTTACAGACAGAGAGATCCTTCATATGTGCTGATACTGCTGCTATAATTCAGGATCCTGTAAAGCGCTTTCAATCTTACAAAAAGTTGGTATCTGTTTCTTAAAACAATGACTCCTTCCTTTAGTACGCTAGTTTTCTTCTTCTGCTACTATGATTCTATGCTTCTCTTTTGCTTCTTTCTTCTATTATCCTTAGTTTAGGATATCTGTTTAGGAGGGAAAAATTTACATGTTTCTGAGTTTAGGATATCTGTTTAGGAGGGAAAAGTTTACATGTTTCTGCCAAACCTTTCTATTATAAAATAAAATTACTAATGCATTTAAATCTGAAACTAAATGCTGCAAATTAGTTTTTTTATAATGGTAGATAAATCGGGAATCGAAAATCAATTTGCAATTGATGTTATCCTTCTATGGCCTGTTGAGAGTATATTTTAAAGATGACCACTTTGAGTGGTTCGATTAAGATTGTCATTATTTTATATTGGATGCTCAAATTAATAACTTTAGTTCCAATTTGAAGTTACAAGTACTGAATGCATACATGTTAGTTAAACTTCTTAGTTTTGAAGATTGTGCTCTTCATTTTGAAATAGTGTGAGCTCTCTTCTCTTTTTGCTTAATGCTCCATTGACTTTGTCGACTTTTGCGCTTTGTCATATAAGACACTGTAGAATATTATTTTTTATTGTTAATAATTGTGTTATCATATTTCGGGATCCAAAAAATTTAGGAGAGTTTCCCGATATCGCAAACTCATATAGAGTGCATTCATGTATGTTGTCAGCAATCAATTTCAGTTAAAAAGAAAATCAGTTTCAACAGGTAGAGAGAGTGAATGCCTGAATGATAATTTGTTTCTTTGACAAAACTTCAAAAATTTAACCACTAAAGATTAGCTCATAATACCAGAACATGCTAAAAAGGAGAAAAAATTTAAGGTAGCATAATATCTATGCAGATTATCCAAAGAGAAGCCAAATATTACCACCAAGCCTCGCCACAGACTATACAAGTTTGCAGCACCCAGCAGTGCTATTTTAATTGGAAACAGGGTGATAAATCTTCACTATTTGAATATTGAAAAGAGTATGTAGTGAACTTAGTAATCGTGGAAAAATTTCAAATTTTGTTTCCATGATATGCTATCATTTGCTTTATTTAATGATCTAATGACCAGCCCAACTTGACTCTGGTATACTTCTTCAATCATTCACTGATGTCTTGTTCGCTTTTTGTTTCAGTGAGAACGTCATGTTTTCTGTGGATGAGCTTTCAGAAGTCAAGAGAGTTTCAACTGGACATCTTCGTCTTTTGGGCTTCAAGCCATTGAGCTGTTTAAAGGATTATCATAACCTGAAGCCAGCAACTTTTGTCTTTCCCAGTGATGAGGTAGTTTCTTCAATAAGCCACCTACATTTTGCTTCTTTTGTTTCGGGATATGATCATTGTTAAAGGCTATTCACAGTCTTCATTGTTGATTATCTATGCTGATTGATGTTAGTCTAACCATTATCGGTAAGAGTTTTTATATAAAGCATATGACACTTTTGCCAGTTTATCTTGTTGACAGAAGGGATAATAGATTGGATTATTTCACCTTTTAAAACTACATCTAGCTGACAAAAGTGCATGTCATGTGAATCTCTCAGTAATAAAGAAACGAGTCTGATGAGTGATCTTGAACTTTATGCTTTATTTCAACATTTCTATACCTATCTTCATGTCCATATGGCATAGTTAATCAAATTTAGCTTTAACAACTTGCACTATGCAGTACCAGTAGTTTTAACCCATAACATTTTTTGCGCTTCGAATCCGCCAATTAGGAATTATGCCTCTTACCATCTCTTAAAATATGTCATTTCCATGATGATCAATTCTGTTGCTTCTTCTTGGTCCCTGGCAGGAACTGATTGGAAGCACTTGTCTTTTCGTTGCCCTCCACAGATCAATGGTGCGGCTTAAGCGGTTAGTATGCCTGAATATTTTGTTTATTGAATTAGAAAATACGATTAAGTTGCACCCTAGGGTGTGGCCTAGTGGTCATGAAGTGGGTGAGAACCATGAGGTATCAGGTTCAAATCCCAGCGGAGGCAAAAATTTACTTCCCATCTATCTAAGCCTTGGTGGGTAGAGTTACGTGATACATATTGCTGGTGGGAGGTGACAGGTATTCCGTGAAATTAGTCGAGGCGCGGGCAAGTTGGCTGGACACCACGGTTATCAAAAGAAAAAAAAATACGTTTAAGTTAATAGTAGGAAGTTATAAGTGCCAGTTATGCATATTTTGACCTATTATCTAATTTTACAAGTGGCGCTCGATAGGAAGGTGTGGAGGTCGAGAATTAGGGTTGTGGGTTAAAAAACAGTCTAGAGTTTCGCCTAGTCTTACCAGCAGTATCAGTACTAGTCTTGTATTTTCCTATGCCTAGTTTCTTGTTATTACACGGTGTGCCATTATTTCATTTCCAGTGGGATTGGCTCTATTCTTGTAGTGTCATATTCTTGGATCTTTGTTATTACACGTTGCACCATTTGCTTCGTGTCTTATTACCTTCTTGTTGCTATTGTTTGTTTATTGCTTCATTTTCACTGTTCTTGAGCCGAGGGTCTTTCGGAAACAGCCTCTCTACCTCCATAAGGTAGGGGTAAGGTCTGCATACACTTACCCTCCCCAGACCGCATGGGATTTCACTGGGTTTGTTGTTGTTGCTGTATCTAATTTTAGAAGTTGCTAGATGCCCTCTTTCTTCAGTAAAGGTTCATGCACTCTACTTTGAACTGGTTTTTCATTTTCATTTCTGTCACTGATTAAAATGTTTTTTAAATTAAAATCTGGAAATGTGTGTCTGGGCAGCCTTTTTCAAAGTAGATTCAGGCAACTGTTTTGTTTTCTTCATCTCCCTCACATTTCACCCTATTTTAGGTAGTTTAAGCAAGTCTATCAGCATGCTGCTGTGCTATAATGCTGTGCTGAATTTTGTTTGAAGTCATGTGTTAAAACAGGCTGCAACTAGTTTGCGTTGATCTCAACCATTACATAAGTGGCACTTTTGCCGACTTTTGGGCATTTTTCTGCTTGCGTTTTCCTCATTTATACCAGTTTCAATTATTTTATATGTACCATACCCTAGAAATAAATCCATCATCTTTTTGTTGCTATGCTTCTTAAGCGTGTTGCTATTCTTGTGTTTGACTTTTAACTATCATCCAGCTTTGCAGTTGCTTTCTATGGGAATTCAAGTCATCCTCAATTGGTTGCTCTTGTTGCACAAGTAAGATATCTTTTTCCCTTTCTAAATATTTTTGGATTATAATGTAAGATAATTCTTCCATTGATGCACCCATGATTGCTGATGCTGGGATCAGCAATTGCCTCTGACATGCATTGAAGGATATGAAGAGTAATCTGGCACTTTTCCAGGTCAAGAATCATATTGTTCTTGCAATTCAAGAGAGTTTTAAGAATTTAAGTCAAAGATTTCTTAGTCATTATGTGAAAGTAATTTCAGATTCCAAGAATAAAAGAACTTTCCTTACTTCATGTGGCTCAGCACGTAGCTCTCTTGTGTTTACCAATTTCAATAAGAGCTTCTCTTCTTTTGTTCTCTTTCAAATGGTATTGGAGCCTCTACGATTTTGATAGAAATTTAAGTAGTTATTCCTACTGGCACCTCATGCTAGGCGAAAGTTTTTCTTCTTTTTATTTTCAGAGTTCAACATTCCGGTCTCTTTCTGCACCTCTTTCGTGATCATTTTGGCTAGACTAAGCCTTTTTTTGTGGGCTGTTTTGGCGACACCACTTCTCTTTTCGATAAATACTTCTTAATTTTTTAAAACACCTACTTTAAAATAATGATCTTTTCCTGGTCCCACTAACGGATGACTGTAACATTAGTATTCTTTTCTATTTTTAGTAATATAATAATATGCAAGTCAAGACACCTTGTAAAACTTTGAGCGCGTTCAAACTTCTCAGTGGAAATGGGGTGGAGGAAGTAGCCCTTTTTGGTGTATCTTTTGTCTGTGAATATCGGCAAAAACTTCTAACTGTTTATCATATATTTTCGTGGTTTTTGATAATTGCAGGATGAAATAACGACTCCTAGTGGTCAAGTCGAGCCACCAGGGATGCATCTCATTTATCTTCCATATTCTGACGATATCAGACATGTTGAAGAGGCAGGCAAAATATTTTTTATCTCGATGATTAGTCATATTTTTTTTTTCTTTTGTGAAAAATAATGAAGTCTACATCTAACGGATGTGGTTATACCTGCAGCTTCATACTGATCCAAATTCCGTACCTCATGCGACTGACGACCAGATAAAGAAGGCCTCTGCTTTAGTGAGACGTATTGACCTCAAAGACTTTTCTGTGTGCCAATTCGCCAATCCTGGTAAGATCTCATAACTTGGGGAAGCTGATCAAAATTCTATGCTGCCACTATATGTAGTTTCTACTTTCTATTCCAAATGGAAGCTTTTACAAGGCTCTTCGCTGTTATTAGAATTGGAAGAGTGGGCTGATAATTTTTATGACGTGGAACCTTTTTTGGAGCTTGGTGTTATGGTTGGACCGGTCTATCCGATCCATCTATTAGTTGATTAAATTGAAATTAATAAGTGTAAAATTATGAGGTGGTCAGGTGGACATCCAAAAGAAGAGAAGTTTCTCATATAATTTGTTCAACATTTTGAGGTGGCGTAAATTGCTGAATCTGCTCATAAACTTTAAATAAAATAGAACTTTTAAAACTCTTGCTATTTAAAGAGGTCTGTAAATTCTGTTAATCCATGTATCTGCATCTGCAGAATATTAAAAAAACGAAAAATGTAGTTTAGACAAAATTGTATAAAAAAGTTCAACAATATGACCTTTACATTAATGTACTATTTGTAATTCATTCATGATATAGATTCATGTTCTGCTTGCAAAGTTGATGTATCAGGCTGATCTTAGAGAAGATTGCACAGTAGACCATGTAGGATATTTTGTATTTTCTGTTCTTTATGGATCACCGTGAAAGAATGCTAGCGTGAAGTAGGATACCTAATTCATAGGAAACCCTCTCCAATTAACAAGCATTCTTAATTTCTACAGAACAGTATGAAGTGGAGTGCCCCTTTCTATATGCATCACCTCCCTTCTGAAGAATTGTAGTTTATATTTTGGGTCATGCAGAAATTCCGTTTGTATTCTTACAAAGAGCATTTCTTGCAGCATTGCAGAGACATTATGCAGTATTACAAGCTCTTGCACTTGATGAAGACGAGATGCCTGAAATTAAAGACGAGACTCTTCCCGATGAAGAAGGGATGGCCAGGTAGTGACGGATTTCCACCATCTTAGGTCACTTTGTTCTGTGGTTTTGGTCTCTAGTTTTCAACTTGACTCTATGTCCAGAAAGCTTGTTACTCTGACATTTCTTTTGTATATTGTTTGGGGGCTAGGCCTGGTATTGTCAAAGCATTGGAAGAATTTAAGCTCTCTGTATATGGAGAGAACTATGAGGAGGACGATGCAAAAACTGATGGAAAAGCTGAACCCTCTAGGAAACGGAAAGCAAATGCTATGAAAGAATATTCCAACTATGACTGGTCTGACCTTGCAGATAATGGGAAGGTAACATTTTCAAGCTTACGATGTTACGTTATAGATTCTTGCCTTAGTTCTGGGCTTAACAACAGATTCAAAATGTTATCAAACTATAACTTTCTAGGAATGGTTTGTGTTAGCTAAATTAGTTGCAACACAGAAGTCTGTTAGTTCTTCAAGTATATAAGGAATTTTTAGTGAGATAGGCACTAAAAATACTTTGGCCTACGCTGTTATCAACGCCTGACTCTTTGTCAGAATGCACATCATAGAATTCCATTAGTTTTCAGTAGTATATATATTTGGGTTTCACTTTTTTTTGTTTGCCATCTTGCAGTTAAAGGATTTAACAGTTGTAGAGCTGAAGTATTACCTAGCTGCACATAACATTCCGGTCACTGGAAAGAAAGAAGCCTTAATTAGTAGGATCTTAACTCATATGGGTAAGTGAGTTGTAACTATTTCAGATCTTTGGCTGTTTGCCATAAGCTTGTACAGTATACACTTTTTTGTAGCTTGTTAAGTAGTTAATCTTTCTTTCATTTTGAGACTTGTACCTCTGGTATTATTTTGGAAATTAAGTGTTATTGTCATCTGTTGCTGCATGTATATGAAAAATTGTGGTGACATTGATCAAATATGGTTGTCAATGGGGGTAGGAATGGAGTTAATTCTACTTGACCAGCTTTGTCAGTACTCGACAAATTAACTTAAATAGCCATCCATGCATAAAAATAGTCGGCATATGTATAATATATGTATAGTTTATGTATATAGTCTATGATGAGCTGTAAATATTTTTGGCCTAATGTGTAACTTCCCCCTCTTTCCCCACATCACGTGTAGACATGTATCGAACACATCCAATGCAACATAAATTCCATGTTAATGATTATCAATAATTTCCACTTCAAGTAAATTCAACTCGTTTTATCAGACATTTCCGCATTCACCGCAATCCACACGGACTCGAGCTGCTTATCCAAGAGTATCTAAGCTGTAATGTATATCATGGGCCTTTCACGGAAAAAAAGAAAAAGAAATTGATAGGCGAGGACATATATTATAGCCAGGGGCGGCAAAATGGTTTTAAAAAATAATTAACCACCGGGGAAAGTGCACAGTTAGTCACTAATTAATTTTTTTTTACTCTTATCCACTGTTTAAAATGTATTTATTCTTTAGTCAGTACTTAATAAATTTTTACCCGCTCGGACGAAATACCTCAGTGCTAGATATGGGTGCTGTGTAAATATTAAGGACATGGTGTCCTTAACTTCATGAATGTTGTGTAAATATTAAGGACAAAGTGTCCTTTATTTGCACCTTCCGTTGTTAAACATTAGGACATCATGTCCTTAACTTCATATGTGCGGTGTAAATGTTAAGGGCGTAATATCCTTAACTTGTATTTGCACCTTCTGTTGTTAAACTTTAGGACCTCATGTCCTTAACTTCATATGTGCAGTGTAAATGCTAAAGACATGGAGTCCTTATCTTCACGTGTGCAGTGTAAATGTTAAGGACATAGTGTCCTCAACTTCATGTGTGCAGTGTAAATGTTAAGGACACCACGTCCTTAATATTTACACAGCACTCATGAAGAAAGGGTAACAATGTTTTTTCGTATTAAATTTAATAGAATAGTGACTATTTTTGCTCAGCATTAAAAATACTGGATAAAAATTAAATACCATGTTAAAAAGTGGCTATCCCATGCTATTTCTACTTAACCACACATATTATCCACTAAAAAATGGGTTGGATAATGAACTTTTTAAAAGCGGGTCAAATATGGATAGAACCATATTGTCCATTTAGAAAATAGATAACTAATGGGTAACCAATGGATATCCAATGGATCTAACTTTTACATTTGTAAAACCTCAAATTGGGGTTTCTCAAGTTAGAGAGACTAAGAATTCTCCCAAAAGTGATCATATGCAAGAAGTCATGGATAATATGGTCAGGGGCGGATCTAGCCTGTCATCTACGGGTTCCCTTGAACCCAGTAGCTTTTGTCCAAACAATGTAAATGTGTTCGAAAAATTCATCAAATATCTACAAATATGTAAATGTGAACCCAGTTACTATTAAAAATTTACTCGAAGTCGTTGCAGGAACCCATAACATTAAATTCCGGATCCGCCTCTGAATATGGTTACCCATATTATCCGCCGGTTAACCCGTTTTTATCCGTATTACATATGGGTCGGGTCGGATAATTTTTCCTTTTTTCATTAGCCGTTTTCGACCCAAACCATATCCGACCCGTCCCACCCATTTGCCACTCCTAATTAAAGCCATGCAAATATAAAGTTACCTGAGTATAATAAAAATATGAGGATACATTCACAAACATAAAACGTATTAAAGTATTTACCTTCTATGAACAACCCCAAACTTTTAGTGTCATATCAACATCAACAACAATGCTATTGATAAATACTAAAGTATCAATTGACAAACGCAACTCCATTGAATAACTTAGATATTTTATATCATAGGTCAAATTTAAAATTCTCCTTTGTAAATAGCCGTCGTTGTAAAGATTGCGGCAATTGTCTGAATCACTGGAGTCATGCTTTCTGAGGTTTCTTTTAAGTTTTAATCAAAAAGAATGATAATAGAGATGAATTTAATTTAAATCGATACAACATTACGTTAGGTGTGCACTTACCAACCTTCCTCAACTTCATCATATATTTGGAGAAAAGCCTAACTAAATCCTTTGTCCTCTCCATTCATTACGACAAAAATTAAAATTAGGTACGAACTTCATCACTAAATAGGATTACTTTTACGGATTTTTCTATTTTGCTATCGAATTTGTCCGTCGCTAATTTCTATTTTTGATTTTCTACATAGAAAATTGTTGTCCTCACTCTTCTTCCTCCAAAGGCCTTTCTGACCATAGGTTGCTTTCTTCATCTTAAGATTTAATCCAAAAATTGAGTCATGGATTTCACTAGGTCTTCCTCACTAAAAATATCTTCCCTCTTTGCCTTAAGTTACATCAGAAAATACTTTTAATCTTTTTTGTGACTGTCCCTCGTACGTTGTCCACAGATTCCATTATCAAATTGACCAACCACTAATTCATAACATCTCGTGTTAAGTTCAAGCTTGTCTGTAACCCTCGTGTTCATACAGCCTATGAAAAATTTAGTGTTCTTTTATTAAGATAAAATACTTGGAAAATTTCAGACAACTAAGGTAGGTTAATGAGATCATCAAAATACATGCATACGCATTTTTTCCTGTTATGTCATGCAGTTTTATGAAAGTTTTAGAGTAATTTGATACAAAGTTTAGTGCTTCTTAATATTGGAATATGCACATTTTTTTATGATAGTTTCATATCCATTAACCTCAGCCGACGCTGACAGTTTGGAAAGGGACTTTTTTCACTCTTAGCCCGCATCAGAAATTATTTTTATTCGGTAATAAGTATATAAAATTCGTATAATTATTATAAATAACATATTGTTATGAAATATTTGATTATGGTGGATGTCCATAACTCCTAAGGGAGTAACACCTACTACTCTTCTCCATTAACCTCCCACTACTTCTTACCATTATGGATGTAACTCCCACACCTCCATGATCTTCCCCCATGTTCTCAATAGTTAATACCATGTTCATGGCATCCCTTTGTATTACCTATATCATCCTATAAATAGAGGGTTTGGGCATCACGTTGTACACACTTGACATACTTGAATACATGGAAGAAATAGATTCTCTTCTCTCTTTCTCTCTACATTGTTGTCTATCTTCTTGTTTTATGTATTACTTTGAGCTAAGTTTCGTAACACGTTATCAGCACGAATTGCTATTTTACTTGATACTTTATAAAAATGATGAAAGAGGCAAGGAATTGATTTTGGAGATAAAGTTATTAACAGTGGATATTTTCTTCAAGTAAGATGTTACACTTAATTTTTGATTTTCATTTTGTTTGAGTGAACTTCCTTCTAATTAGAAGGCAGAGAAGGTTGATTCTCTTAGGTTGCTTATCTCAACATTCATGTATTAGATCTTAAAACTCTATGAGCCTTGATGAATTTTTAACTTTGCCTTGATTTCCAGGAGCTAGAGCAAATTTATGTTTACTCTCACTTATGTATCCCTGTTTATCCGATGTCAGTAACTTTAAATCCTCTTTGATATTCTTTACCGTTCACCTAGTGGGGAATTAGAGGGGGAAAAAAGGACAATAGAAGTAGGAAATCTTTGTTTGAGTTGATATTGAGCAGTCCATAGAAGTAACTTAATAAATTTTGTGACTGTGAAACTTAAAGAGTTCTCTTTATACGCATGCATGTCTAAGTGAGCTTGTGGTAGTCAGAGATATTTTGTTTTATTCTTCCAAGTCATAAAGGTGAATTTTGCATTTCATGTCGTCAGAGATATTTGTGGTAAGAGTGATTTTAGCATTCCCAAAGATATATGCACATGCAATTATACACACACAAAGATAAAAGATATACTACAAGATGCAAGGCATCTATGGCATATAAATAAAATAATAAATGTATTGAGACACTATTATGTTTGTGATAATGTCATATGTTGTATATTGTTTAATTTATTTTGTATTAGTTTAACATTTTTCATTACCTTAGTAGTTAAACATGTAACTATACAGTAAACTGTGAGTAGATTGTTTATTTTTATTTATATTTGACCAAGTCATGTGTTATTGTTCGTGGAAAAGATCTATGATAGTTCTAATTAAAAATTCAAAGTGATAATTTTCTTCAAGCTCAAGGATGATTCGCAGTATCACTTCGGCCTATTATGCTATTGGTCGGGGGTAAAACGATGGGTTCAAGTCCTATCGCACCTTGAGGGTAAGACACCAGGTTTAAGTCCTAGTGTACCATGATAATAAGACGCTGGGTTCGAGTCCCAACGCATTATAACCTTACATGCCTTTATATGGGTAATGCATTGGGTTTGAGTCCCAATGCACCATATTGATGATCTAATGATGACTAGTGAAATATAATGTTATTTCATGAAAAGGCTGAAGTTTGTCCCACTTGATTTGCTCCATTCTTGAAGTGAATGTGATAGTGGTGCATAATAAGTCTAAATGAAGACAAGTGGTTGACCAATGAATGTGGGCGTGCTAAAGATCAAAATAATAATAGTCATCATTATGGTAATTGTGAAAAGGAGAACAATAAGGGTTCTCAAAATAATCCTTCAAAGGTGAAGGTGTGTATCAATATGGTCTGTAAATATGAGGCACGCTCTAACGATTATAGTCCATTTTTTTGAAAGAATGCGACTTGTGATAAGCATTGTAAATGCAGACTCATTCCTGAAGTGAATGTGAAATATATATGTGATACAAATTATGCACAAGAATATATTTATGCATGGTTGAATAAATACTACAACTCACCTCTACGGGAGGCTTGAGAGAAAGAAAGATCATGAACACTCCTATGTGGTTACACAAATATGTCATTTGTCGTGTATATGTGGTGCGCCGAAAATATTTTGACATGCCTTATAAAAAATTATTAAAGGCAAAAGTAAAGCAAGAAATAAGTCTTGTCTATAATGTTTTTGATTGTGACAATGATAAGATAATTTTTTCTGTGGAGAAAAAATTCACCACTTGGATGGTTGTATAAAAAATCTTGTAGTACAAAATTATTGAGAGCTCCGAAAGAGCGAGTTTGTTACTACCCGAATAAATAAAATTATTCATGGCATTGGTGGTTGTAAGTATCAAAAAGGAACTTTTTGAGTTTCAAATATATTAGCCAAAGTGGTTGGCATATTGACACTATAAATGAAAGGAAGATTGAATATCTTCATATTACTATAATCATACCGGGTAAATATGAAAGGTTATCCGATTTTTCTTCTATTTGTACTACAGATGTATAAGCATGGTGATGGAATCACATGCCATAGTAAATTAAATATTTACTGAAACAAATATTAGTTGGCACGACCGGTTGGCCATCCCGGTTCAATTATGATGCGAAAATTAATTGAGAATTCACATTGGTATATATTGAAGAAATACAAGATACTTCAAGAATTCTCT
>NW_017672486.1:36907-44103 GCF_001879085.1 Nicotiana attenuata
CAACAACTGAAAAGTATAAAGGCTATATGGAGATATTGAAATATGATTAATATTATATTGCAAAAGGAATCCTTGATATAGGTTTATTTATTCTAACAAATATTGTCAAGGTTATGTTGGTTATACAAATGCAGGGCATGGTTCGTTGTTCAGATAATCTATTTGGCTGTGAGCGTAATGCCAAATTATGATATTCAACAAGATTTCAATTACATTGAAGATGATTCTGCATGCATAGCTCAATTGAAAGAAGGACTATCGAAGGAGACAAAATAAAATGTATTTCACTAAAGTTCTATTTCAGACATGATTGATGTTCAACAAATTTGTTCAAGTGATAATTTGGCAAACTTCTTCACAAGGCATTGCCAACCTCAGCAATTGAGAAGTTGTTATACATGATTGGAATTTATCGTCTTTGAGATATCAAGTGATATTTTTGTCAGGGGGAGTATAGCACGCGCTGCACTCTTTTTCCCTTCGCACAGATTTCATCCCACTGGATTTTCCTAGCAAGGTTTTTAACGAGGCAGCAAGTAATGCGTATTACAAGATATGTGTACTCTTTTTCCTTCACTAAGATTTTTTCCCACAGGGTTTTTTCTTGGTAAGGTTTTAACGAGGCACATTATCTTTGGACATCCAAGGGGGAGTGTTATGAAATATTTGATTATGGTGGATGTCCATAACTCCTAAGTGAGTAACACCCACTACTCTTCTCCATTAACCTCCCACTACTTCTTACCATTATGGATGTAACTCCCACACCTCCATGATCTTCCCCCATGTTCTCAATAGTTAATACCATGTCCATGGCATCCCTTTGTATTACCTATATCATCCCATAAATAGAGGGTTTGGGCATCACATTGCACACACTTGACATACTTGAATACATGGAAGAAATGGATTCTCTCCTCTCTTTCTCTCTACATTATTGTCTATCTTCTTGTTTTATGTATTACTTTGAGCTAAGTTTCGTAAAACACACACACACACATATATATATATATATATATATTTTCTGACTATTGTTTTGAGAGTGGCTATACAGGCAAATCCAACTTGTACAATCAAAGTATAGTAATAGTTGTTTATTTTGGTGATTTTGATTTTTCCTAGTAGGTATTTTGGTGGTTTCAACCAATTTTATCAATCTTACAAAATCCTTATTTTTAAAGGATATGCAATGCCCGAGCTCAGTGGTATAAGAATAACGCTACATATAAAAAAAAAGGTTTACAATAGCCATTAATTATATTATTCATTACATTAAGATCGAATTAAATTCTTTCACATGATACTAGCACTAAGGTTTGCATAACGGCTTGTTTTCTTCTTACCCAAAATCTTGCTCAATAGTATGTACCTCCCTCTCTCTCTCTCTCTCTCTCTCTCTCTCTCTCACACACACCCACACACACACACACACACACACCCACACCCACACCCACACCCACACCCACACCCACACACAAAAATAAAAATAAAAAATTGCCAGATTTTCATGTTCACTACAGGAATATCAGGAGCTTCAGAGATAATTTGCTGTACATAAATTTCTCCTTTGGGGCCCCAAGTGTTCTCACACTTATAATGGTTCTGTCCACAAACCAGTATGTCTATAATCTACCTAATATATGTAGTAAAAACTGTAGGCAAAGCGAGAAAGATGTATGGAACCACACCAGATAAGATATTGGCACATGCGTTCTAGAAGCTCGAGTCAAGGTATTAACACAGAATATCTTAAGATGTTGGTCGAGCTCCACGACAAATGCCTCTGAGATGGCGTCTCTCTAAGCCTTTGGTTCGGAGAGACTTGGATGTTCAAGATATAGCTGGACACCTAGAGGTTCACTACTCATGGACTTAATGGGAGTTATAAGAGGTGCTTGCTGCCACTGCTGGGTATCTGTTGGGACCCAAATTTCGGCGTCTTTGCTCGTACTACTCTGCGGGAGAGCCCGAAAGTAAGCTGTTATCTCCCACCTGCAATCTATCAAAAGCTGACAAGTTGAGGAACCCATTTCTAATTCCCACAAAGGCATATCGCAAAAGCCAAAGGACGATATATCTATTCATGGATAAACAAAAAGATTTTTTCATCTTTTCAATCATGTATTGTCCGATGATGAGATTAACAACGAAATATTTGCTACAATACAAAACCATTTGCCAGGCACACCCCTGTTCAACAAAATATTCGTTTGCCATGAAGTCATC
This sequence comes from Nicotiana attenuata, assembly GCF_001879085.1. Taxonomy (NCBI): domain Eukaryota; kingdom Viridiplantae; phylum Streptophyta; class Magnoliopsida; order Solanales; family Solanaceae; genus Nicotiana; species Nicotiana attenuata. The sequence goes on from NW_017672486.1 coordinate 39,134, forward strand.
ATGTAGGGGTCTTTGAAATAGTGTTTTGCTGATTCGAAGTGTTGGTATAGTAGAAATCAATTTGTACATAAGACATGATATAGGATCATATTCGGCCATGTCAGATTCATATTGCTGTAGATGCTAGCATAGTGTATGATACTTGCATACTATTTGGCTAAAGAAATTCAACCAAGTTCGCTTAAGTGGGATATCATAGGTATAATAGGTTGCTCTCCATCAAAATTTTCCATTTACCTTATATGCTCTTTTTCGCTTGTCTACTCTATTTGGCTAAAATAATTCATAACGTGGCTAGAGTTGGATGTCACAGGGATAAGATGTCACCTAAAATGATCAATTCAGCACAAAGGTTCTATAGCATTAACCTCCCTTTCCCTTAGATACTTAGTCTTAAGCACATCTAGTAAATACAAACACACTAATCTAATGTGATTAGACGAAGATCTGAAGTGACGTTTTAAATGAAGTTTCTAATATAGCTTACCTGGTGGAAGAACCTTCATCATCGATTGTGACAAAGGAAGCTTGATCAAAAATGATTTAAGAGAGAACTCCAGATCAGCTTCCTCCAACTTCAAACCATAGGACTGGTTCACATTTATCTTGAAAACAAATCTCTCAAGAGGTACGTTGTTGCTATCAGAAAAAACCACAGCCACTCTCTCAACCAATCCCTGTGTAGAAAAGCATGATTACTTCTGCACAACGAAAACGGCTCAAGAATAACAGCTTATAGACCAATCTCTCACTTCCCTTGTAAAAGCAATAAGATTTTTCCAACAAACAAGATCAAACAATTGTTATAAGTTCAAGCACACAACAAAATGTTCCTCTGTTATAGACACCTGGGCGAAAACATGGGGCGAGGTCGGGAGAGGAGGGGGGAAGTTGGAAGTATCTATTTACACATTTAGCCATCTCCAGTAACCAAGATGAGCAATTAATCAATGACTTCTATGGGCCTGTTGAAGGGGAATGGAATAAACCTTTTGTATGAAAGGAAGAAGTCCATTGACAGTAGAATGGATATACTGTTGAAGCTCCGGGTGTCTAGCTTTTTGAACCACAACATTCATGTAACGCCGCCTTTCAAATGCCCCTTCAGAGAACAAGATCACTTATTCAGAGATTATCTAGCTTGAGCAAAAGAACTAGTGCTATGAATTTCTGCCAATTTTTCTTTTACCACTTGGATAAACTCCTTTGAGGAATACAACTGACGTAATGGCAACTTCTAAGAACTCTACGAGAATCTGGGCGGTTTCACCTGCAATTTCACAATGAACATCACCTATTCTCCTCCTGCTAAAATAAAGAGGAAAGAAATCTTCAAATCACCAAATTAGAGTTTTGATAATTAAACACTAACCTTGTGGACTTTGATTGCGATCCATCTACTTTCCCCAACTCCTTTGATTTGTGTAACTCTGAATTCTGCTCAAACATGCGAAGCAGTCGCACAATGAGTTTTCCCTCAGCCCATACACAAAGAAGACATTTGATCTTAACCTACGAGGCTTTCCTTTTTAAGTTTCGATTCTATCATTGTAAATGGTATCACCTCAAATTGGCTAACCTCAGTTTACTAGTTATAGATACAACCATATAGGAGGAATTATTTGGTAAGGTCTCAATAAGATCACACTATGTTATCATCTTTACAAAACATAAAATCAACCAAGTTAAAAAAATTAACAAAACAATGTAAATTATAATAGTTTGGATCAAAGAACCACTTAATAACTAAGATATCCTTAGTATAAACAGTCCTGATACTTTATGACCTTTAGAAAGAAGATTTTGTTCCTACATGCCCCTGTGTCTCTCTTCCCGGCTTTCTCATGTTCCAAATTTCTACCTCCTAAGTCTAAACATTCTTACCTATATGTTTCATTTGTTAGGAAAATTATCCATAAGTATCAGTAATACACAGCCTCAAATTAGCTAAAAGTTAAAATAATATGATTGATTCAATTTTTAATATCAGGGAAGCTTTGTCCTTTTCAACTTAGAACTGATACAAAAGCTTTACTCAAATTTCACAAACTTTACAGCTGCCAATATCTTAATCAACGGTATCACTAATTAACAGTCAATACTGATCAAGACCTACGAGAAACAGGGGAAAAAGACACGATACAGTATCAATCAATCTTAGTACCAAATATGTATCGAAACAACTACCAGCTGATACCAACAGGGATGACACTTTAGATGCGTTTTGATAACTAGGCACCAGAAGGCAGAGCCGGAATGCAAAAAGGGAAACAGAAAACAACCTACAACAGCGATAAGCCTCAACTGCACCACTGTAATAATTCTTCAGGAACTGTAAGAAAACCATGATTTTGTCTTATCCACCAATATTCTTATTAACCTACGATGAAGGAACACTGATACATGAATCGATGCCTCTTCTGCCTGTGAGTTCTAGAAATTTATCCCTAAACAATAAAAGAGGGCATTTACAAATTAAAGTAGACCCATCATAAGCCTCTTTAAGTATCACAGTACTCCTGGCACCTTTATTAGTAATGTAGAATATACCATGATGTTTGATTAAGCAAAGCAGAAGTCTAGCTGGTAACCGAAACTCGGAATGAAATGCATCTATTTGACCAGATGTCAACCTCTTTTCCATAGTCAAACTGAGGAACTCATGAAGCACAGCTACCACTCTTTTTTGAGCTTTGGGATCAGCAAGTTCAAATCTTCTGGCATTCAAGTATGGAGAAGGGAACTCCATCTTCTGCCACTTCTGAACTTCCTTGAGGTAGTTCACATTTGGCCTGAAGCCAGCAGGATAACGTAATTGAAACGCAAAAGGGCCAACATAGTTTCCATCTTTCAATATTCTAGCCTGCACTTTCGAAGTCAGGACCCCTTCATGCACCAACCTTTCCTCCCGGGCAGTGACTGCTAGTGAAGAATCCCAATTCTCCAATTGAAGGAAAGTTCTTCCATTGACATCTTTCACTGAGAAAAATTGTGGGTATTTTGGAACAAGCGACTGCTCGAAGTCACTAGGCAAGCCCAATTCATTCTCAATCAGTTGAATGGTTTCCAGTGGCAGCATGCAATCAACCGACAACATTAACAACTTCCTTAGATTCTTGACTAAAATGGGTTCCATTTGCGCTCTTGCTTCACTTTCTTCTAATGCAACTTTATCAGCTTTTTCGGCGAGCATAACCATCGGTGGAATTCTATTACCACCAGTGACACGGAATATCGAAGGATATTTCTCAATTATACCCATGAAATTCCACTTTTGCACAAATCCAACTTCCTTCTCAAGGTCTCTAAGAAGGAGGCATTGGTTTTTCTGTGATTGAATGATGGATTTTAGGCGTAAAATCAATGATGGTTTCTTCTGAAGCTCCATGACTCTGTCTAGTTCATTTACTCTATAGTATGTTTTCTTCTTAGGCCTCCTTCCTCCACTGGTTTTGAACATGATTTGCACCCACATATGTCCAACTCTCACGGATGGCAGTGGATGGCATAATCTTTGCCTTCCATCGAATGTAAACCATTTTCGAGACTCAATTAGCGAGAAGATCCTCATACATTTATGCATCTGGAAAAGAATAGAGACGTGCATCGAGGCATCAGGTCAAATTGTTGGAATGCAATTCAGCTTGAATATTTGAAGCGTAAACAAGATTTGGAGAAAGAGCTGTTTTCCGTAAATAAAAACTACAAAAGGAAAGATTCCAGCAATTTTTTCCTATGGCTCTTTTTTATGTTTCCCATAAAAATCTAAGGTTGTCGACTGGAGGTTTTCTCCCATGGTTCAAGACCATGGTAGTTCCTAAAATTCCAAATCCAGTGGATCTCGTGAGGCTCGGATAATCAAACCACCACGGTCTAAACTGCGATTTTTTTTGTCCTTCAGAGGCCAATATGAAAACCACAATGTTTCCCCACATTACTTAACTAAATTTTTGCTCGAAAAGTGTAGGGCCAACCATAAAAATTTGTGAGGTTAACTGATTGGCATGCAAGGAATTATGAATTCAAGATAAACAAAATGTGTGCCTGATCCACGTGAGGATACTCCCATATCACATGATAACCAAAACATCTATGATGTGCTATTGTTTTATCATCCTTCAATATATTACAAACATGGGATCCGAGAAAGTTATTGAATTTGTTTATTTATTTATTTATTTTTTCTGTCGACTTCAGTGTAAATTTCTAACATCTAACTGCACCCAAGGGTGTGGCCCTGTGGTCCAACAAGTGAGATCAAACCTTGGACACAAAAGTTCAAACCCCTAAGTGATTTTTTCCATCTTCTTCCTTGGTAGGCAGAGTTACGCTAGACCTGTACTGGCAGGATATAACAAGTATGCGGTGAAACACCTGAGGTGTGCGCAAGCTAGCCTAGATACCTTCGTTAGTAAAAAGTTTAGAACATCCAGCTAGCAACATGACAAGAAAATCCTACATGGCTGAAACCAATAACCTCTAACACTTCCTGAAAAGTTAATAAGACTCACTTCTATCATTATAAGAAGTTCAAGTAATAGAATTACTAACTTTCCGCACTATCTATGAATTAATGTACATAAACTTAAACTACATGTTAATATCACATAGATTTCACACCCTTTCGATTAAGCAAAAATACATTCAAACTCGAAACAAAGACACATGAAATGTTCTTTGGTGTCCATAACACAAAATTGTGAGTGCATATTGAGTATGCTCGCTATTAATTTCAATGCTTTTACTTTCCTAAGACATCTATGTTCTTATTCATTATTTGTATATGAAGCGGAGCCTTGCCGCATCGGTAAAAGTTGTAATTGTGTGGCCATGAAGTCATGGCCCGTGACTCACGGGTTCAAGCCGCGGATATAGCCTCCTACAGAAATGCAAGGTAAGGCTGCATATATAGAGGACCCAACGGGGTCCGGCGCTTCCCTGGACAAACCCCCATCTCCCCCATCCCCCCC
>NW_017672486.1:44123-44249 GCF_001879085.1 Nicotiana attenuata
TCAACATATCTCACTTTTTAAAAAAGCATCAGTAAATATCAAGCTTTCTCAACAATGAACTGAAATATGTTGAGTGCTTCTCACCAAAAAAATAAATAATGGAAAGTAACTTAAATAACCGCACCC